>NC_034419.1:5945220-6196954 GCF_002078875.1 Numida meleagris | reverse complement strand
TCCTCTGCGAGAGACGGGGAAGTTGGTTAAGGACGCTGGGAAGGAGCGCCGAGCGCGGCTGTGCGGTGTGCGAGGTGTGCGAGGTGTGCTGGAAGTGATGCTGGGGGTACCCGGGCAGGACAGCGTGAGGAGAGGTGCCTGGCTGTGTGGTGAAGCTGTAAGGCTGTCGCGGGATCTGAGTGGCGGTGGGTGCACAGGCCCCTTTGCTCAGCCACAAAGTAGCGCCCAGAGGTGGGTTTCAAAGTGAGCAAAACTGAGGAGACTGCTCTCCAAGAGAACCTCAGATAACTGTGCTCGAGAAGTGAGGCGACTGCTTGAGTAAGAAACCACCTGTATCTGCCCCTGTTCGATTTTCTTGGTATTGTGTGAGCTAATAAATAATCAGCAGTGAAAAATATAGGTTGGGATTTGGTCGTGGAGAGTTGTCCTGTCTCTTTCCTAGGCGCTCAAAGCACTGATGGCGTTAGTGCCTGTATAGTCACCGTACTGCAGCCAAAAGCAACTGAGTGTACAAAGCTCTGCACTCTTACGGTGGCTTACCCATTTAAAAACAATTTATTTCTCTTTTCAGCATACACACACCACCTTTAAAAAGAAAATGCCATTCCTGTTTCACTTCTGTAGAAGCAGATCAGGGGTTTTCATGCTCCCTCTCTGACAGTGGCTTCCAGGTATTTCAGTACCTGTTTCTCCAGGGTTCTGTTCACACAGCAGGTGTGGTCCCCCTCACTCCCAGTGCTGGGTGACATCTCTGTGGCACTCCAACAGATCTGATGGTAAATTCATATTATTAAAATATTAAAAGTAAGTTAAAATTGCTCAGTGCCATTTAGCAGCTGGAAGCAGAGCTAAGCCATCACCACGTGACTGACGAGCGCTTCCCAGCCCACCACTTTGCTGACGTGCCATTGACTGCAGTTGGAAGTGACCGCTCTGCGATGTGTCCTGAAGGAGTGCCAGGGAGGGACGAGCCAGGCTCTCGGGGCCTTTGGGTCTCACTCATCACGGGAACTTCTGTGATCTTCTTCAGGGAGGATTTCTCTTGTGAAGCAGCGTTAGATCTTTCTATAGAAATCCTCACTTAATCCTCAGAAGCTTCTGAGTGGTTGCCCACTGCTGTGTCTGGACTTTTGTGTGGCAGGAGAAGATGGTACATTGGAGGCTTTCCTCCGTTTTCTGCTCATCACTCTGGAGCTAGGCCTGCATGCAGCAAAGTCACTGCATTAGCATATAGGGCTGAGCTGATGGACGTGGCAGGTAGGTTTTTTCTGCCAGACAAAGATAAGTCATCTGTGTTGGTTTTGTGCGCGAGTGGTTGTGCGGTGTTGCTGATTCCCTAAGAAGAAAGAGGAAAGACTTCTTCATCACTGGCTCTGTTCCTTTCTCTGCAAAGCTTTCGGAGGCCCTTTGTTATGGCTCCATATGTTACCCATCATCAAGGCCCCCAGCCGCTGTTTATGAGGCGTACTGAACTGTGCAGCCACCGGCATGTTTGCAGAGAGCTGCTTTGCGACTTCCTATTAGACCAAGTTTCAGTCATTTCTGTGCTTCGATCCTGGAGAGGACGGGGATGGTCTTAGAGGCAAAAGGAAAAGAAATGCCACTGCAGACGGTGGAGTGGAGCTGTTGGACGTCTCTGTTTCTAAGGGCAATACTTTGCCAAAGAGGTTCGTAGAGCTGGGACACGCTGAGAGACCGACTCTTGCATTCCTGAGGAGTCGTGCTGGTCCTGCTGTTGCCTTCCCTCTGCTGCACCTAAGCTGGCAGAACATTTCTGTAGCACAGCACTCCCGGGTTTCCCTGTTGCAGCGACCATGCTGGATTCCTCAACCTCCACGAGACTGAAAAGTGGAAACCCAAGGAAGACATCACTTAGGCAAACAGGAAACCCTACAGCCTGTATTTAAACAGTGACAGTAGTCTCCAGTGGCTGTGATTGCTGAGTTGACGTGGTGGGATCATTTGTCAAAGCGTGCAATGCCTTGTGAGCAGCACCACCTTGTCTGCTCTTGGATGGTGGTGGTGGTTACCATCTATGAAGCTGCATGGGGTTTAGGAGCTGCCCCTTTTAGAGATGCCCTCTTTTCCTCTGCTCCTTTGCTGCAGCTGGGAGCAGCTGTGGTAGTTTTGCTGACAGTTTGTGGATGCAAAATCTTAACAGGTGGATGTAGTCATACTTAATAGTAAGCTTCTAACTACTCAGGTCCCCTGTTATGGGATTTTGCAGAACTCAAGGCAAGGTGAGTCCTTCTGCTCAAGTTTGTTCCACTAGAAATCTGTTCTGGGTTATACATTACATCTGTAGGTGGAGGGAGGTGAATTATTTATTTTGCTGCAATAGATGTTTTGTTACCAATGCTTATAATATGTATCTGCTTCTTTAATGGGGAGGGGTGGATCATACAATCACTAAATAGAATGGCCCAGAGGAGATTCAGGTTGGGTGTTAGGAAAAATTTCTTCTCTGAAAGCGTAGTCAGGTTCTGGCACGGGCTGCCCAGGGAGGTGGTGGAGTCACCGTCCCTGGAGGAGTTAAAGAAGCCTTCAGATGTTGTACTGGGAGAGACCGTTTAGTGAGGAAATACTGATGGTAGATGGATGGTTGGACTGGATGATCTTGGGGGTCTTTTCCAACCTTGCTGATGCTAGGATTCTATTTTTATATTTATTTTCCTACCCACCTGTATTTAAACTTTCAAACTTACTGCTGCCATCATAGCTGAAGTGATATCTTAGTACTGTAATAAAAGGTTTAGCTATCTTAAAGTTGTTACTGCAATTCCTGTAGCAGCATAGGGTTAAGATGGTTTTGAGCTGTAGCATCTTGATGCACAGAACCAACTCCATCTGGATTAAGAAATGCACTTGTTGTTACATTGCAAACAGTGTGTATGGGGGAGATGCAGCTCTTCTACTGGAGCATTCAACATTGTCTTTCTTTAAATAGGTCTGGTTTTGCCTGGTAGTGTCTAGTTCCTCTCTTTTACATAGCTGCATCACTAGCTGTGGCTGAATCTGAACATTTGGATAGAACTTAAAGATAGGAGAATACTAACTTTCGGGTGATCCTAAAAAAAACCATTCAATTTCCCTAAGTGCTGTCACAATGGAGAGAGTTACTAAGGTTAATTGTCAAGTGCACAGAAAAGATTGCGTTTAATATCAGGAGTTTAGATAGGGCAAGGAAGTAAGTTTTTTATCAGTTATGGTTTAACGTTATTTCAGATTTTCCTGAAGAGTTTGTCAGCTTTGCAGCCTCCGTTATGCCAGAGACCAACCAGAGCAGGCATTGTGAATAAGCCAGATGAACACCAATCCTGGAATGCGTTTCCGCGTTCATCCATCTGTAAGATGATCTATTCCAGGAAAAAAAAAAAGAAAAAAAGAAAAAAAAAAAAGAAAAAAGAAAAGACAGGTTGTTGAGAAGTGTTTTCATAGACCCCATAGACCATGCTGATTATTCTGGATAAACTGTCCATACAGCCATTGTAGTAAGATTAGCTTCCCTTAGAAGGAAAACAACCCAAATAAGCCAGGAAAAAAAAAATATATGTATGTGTGTGTGTATATGTGTATATATATATATATGAATGGTGAGTATGGAATGTGAAGTTTTGAACTCATGATGATGTGAGTATATATAAATGAATGAGTGGTCCCAGCGGTGCAGGCCTTTGGCTGGGCCGTACTTAGCTGAGGCCAGCAGCAGCAGGACTGCACCCTGCGCAGGTGCCGCGCTGTTACCAGGAAAGTGAAAGCGATGTCGTTTCTCAGGCAACAAAAAATCAGTTCTGCAAGAAAACAGGGGCTTGATTAACCAACCTGCTGCTTTTCCCTTATTGCTAAATCGCTCTGTAATGAAGGGGGTAGATAAAAATATCTTGGAAAAATGGTTGAGGCAGTGTAACTATGTATGGAGAAAAAATGGTGAGGAGAAAATGTGTTCCAGACGCATTATAGGCCTCTCTAGACCCAATCATTTTTAATATTACTGTAGCGTGCTTTCCCCTTTCTGATCAACGTGCTTTATCCAGTGAATGCAGCCACCTCTGTTATATGGGTGCTGTTGTTTTCTGCAGGAGCAGCCAGCAGTAACAGGTGCCCGGCCCTGCCCTCAGCTCTGCTGTGCTCCTGGGGGCCAGCTGCCTGAGAAGGCTCCAGAAGAGTGACGTGGCTCCTTGTTGTGCCCAGAGGGGTAAGGTTTAGGAAGCAAGGTTAGCCTTCAGCTCTCTGATAGCATATTGGCAGCGAAAACTGAAGGCGTTTTTACAGCCTAGTTGGTTGTCCTGCATAGAGCAGCCTGTAATAAAGCGAGCACAGGCTGCAGCCCGGCTGCAGTTTGTACAGCTGTGTGGTTGCACAAGGGCTGAGCAAACACTCGGTGCCTGGAGCAGTGCAAAGCTGGCTTCGGTCTGCCCTCGTGGGTTTGCGTTACGCTGTTGGGCCGCAGTGTTGGCGGGACGGCTGTGATTCGTGCCCTGTGCTGTGTGCTGAGCTACCGGCCGCGGGCGATGCTTTCACTTTCACAAGCAAGGGATCTTCCTGCTCAGAGCTTTATTAGCAAAACTTCATAGCGCTTACAAGCATTCCACTTCTGTCACAGCAAAGGTGAAGCCCTACGAGTAGCATTGTATTTTTGTTACAGCACGCTTCCAGTGGGCAAAACTCATCATCTGCACGGCACTGACTTTCTGGTTGTTGGGGCTTGTTGTCCTGCTTGTCAGAAGTTCTGCATATAAAATAGCTAGTGGTTTCTCAGGACATTTTATTAAGCAGGGCTGTCATATGTGATAGAGGTGTGCTGCTGGGGGCTTGCTTTGGGGTGATATAGCAAGTGAACTCAGGAGTGAACTGGATTTCTCACAGTAGCCATTTTCTCTGCTCAGTCTGCGGCAGGGAGCACAGTCATGTGTGTCTGCGTTTTAGAAACTCCAAGACTTGCTGAGTGATATAAATAGTGATTCCTTTCCAGGTTTTTATTTGAAAACAATAAGGCTGTGTGTGAGCTATTTTAGGGCATCATGCTCGATCTATTTTGAGACACGATCTTGCTGTTCACTGCATCCAAATACCTTTCAGATAGAGTATATCAACAGTAATAAGGTTTTTAGCAGATTTCTTGAATTCCCCGATTCTCTCCTGTTTTTTCAGGGTATTACCTGCTTAATTAGTATGTTGTGTAAATTATGTATTATCTTACTTGCAAAATTGTAAGTGCAAAACATAAAAAATATTGTAGTGATGAACTGACACCAGCTGCAGATTAGTGAGTGTAAAGCAAGACTTCCTGAACTGTTAGTCCAGTGCAATCTGAATATGCAAATGTACTCATTCTTTCCAGATACACTAATTAGTACATAGGATTTATAACACAATTGCTGCTGCACCTGTCTTTTTGATGGTAACATGAGGTGCACCTTGGGTTTATCCTCCATGTAATGGCTGAATAGCTCAACCACTCCTGACAGAAAGTTACCAAGAGATGGGTGGTGGTGTCTGTGCTCCTTGAGGATGCAATCTGGTAAGACTGCAAAGGTTCCTCACTTGTTCTGCTGTTCTGTACTCCCCATAGCTGGAATTCCAGCCTGGGGGTGCATCCAGCACACGAGGAGATAATTTCCTTGTGGTCTCAGAGGTTGAAACCGCCCTTCTTGCTGAGCTTCTGCAGGTATCTGGCAGGGCTGGTGTCAGAGGCTGAAGATGGGAAGGATGCCCAGCCAGGGGGAAGGGGAGTTCCCCTGCCCACTGCCTCCAGGGCAGATCCCTAGGAGGGATCACCTCCTCCTGCTGCTCAGGCCGTGGCTTAGCAGTGGGCCCGTAGTCCTGAGCAGAGAACAGAGGCTTTCACTGTCAGTTCTGTGTGCTCACAGTTACACAGCTGTGTAGGCCTCTAACATGATATACAGCACTTTTATCCTTTACTTTGAGTAAGTAATCAAGTCAGGCGCAGAGTGAAGCAAGAAGATATTCTGTCATGAAAAAAAGGACCACAGAATTTTAAAAACAAAAAATACTTCTATACTTTGTGTTTGCAGTTATTCATCTGATCTCTGAGAGCACTTGCAGTTACGGTTGCCCTTTTGTTTTTAATGAGTTGCTTATGGATTTCATTTCATTTTCCTCCTGTAGCAAAAAAAAACAGTACATTTACTCTCAGGGAGAGCATTTTTCCTGAGTTTTCATCTGGCACACGAGTGGGGAAAACAAGTGAGGGATTTCAGCTAAGGATCATTAGTTGTGATTTCTTCTTCAGCCTCCTTTCTGTGCTGTTAACATCTCAATGGCAAACAGCAGAAATGAGAAAATTGGCAGGAGCATTGCTCCTGTGTCATGTGTGCCATGCATCGGTCTGGAAAGGCTGGCTGTGATATAGGCAAATTATAGTGATTTTTTTTTTAAAAAACCTAGTTAATACGTAATCATTACTAAAAAAAAAAAAATAGTAACACTCATAATCTTCCTGTGTTCCTTTGGCTCCGTGACACTGTGCACTGTGTTAGGACAGAACAATCATTTCATTTGATGGATTGAGGTCTTCGGCTTTCATGGGGTTTGCACATGTAGTATGTGTGGTTATAGTATGCATTTGTGATTGTTCGTGTGTATCAAAATGCACTTATTAAATGTGAGCCATGTGGTTATGATTTACCCATTCGGCTCAGATCTTTATTATTAGTAATTTAGTGTAGGACAGTGTCTCATTATAAGTTTCTAGTGATGGGTACTTCAAAGTCTTCAGCGTTCCGATCCAGATACAACAAATGCAAATGTTTTTCATTACCTTCTTGGATGAACATGGAATAACTTGGGAACACGTGAAACAGTCACTGATCATTTTTCGGGAATACAACCCAAATGACCAGAGCTGCAGCAGTGTTTAGTGCCCCATATTGAGCATCTCCCTAGAGTCCCTGGATCAGGCAGGAGGTTGAAGTGAAAGGGTTCAGCCTTCTGCTGTTGTGCAGCCTGTGTCTGTGCAACAGGAGTGTCTCCTGGACCACAGCTCTGTCCACGTGTGATTTTCTTTCTCACCATTAGTGACTGTTAAAAACCCTTAAATACAGTTGCAGCAGTTCCTGAGGAACGTAGAAATCTAAGTAAAAAGTGTGTGTGTGTATGTATATATTTAGCTACAACTTGCCATTTTTTAACTGGAATTAACTGGGAGCAGGACCACTTGAACACTCATCTTGCTACAGACTACAGTAGGTATAGCATATGAGCTCCTATTACAGAGGTGTTTCTTGTGGAAATAAAGGATGCTGTTGTGGTGAGGAATCATGCTAAGTACCTGGACAAATGCTAATTGAGAGAAGAATGGCAAACTTGTAGGGCTGTTAAGTACTTCTTCCATCGCCACTTCCAAAGCCTAAGTCAGAAAAGCACCATCAAAAGCAGCAAGGCTCAAGAATGACCAAGAACCCTGATGCTGCTTCCCCACTGTGTGTAATCTAGCTAGAAAAGAAATCCATAGGAAACCTCTCAGCAACCTCCGTTCACTCATGCCTACTCTTTGCGTATGAAACAGTAATGCTTGTACTCTACATTTAGTAATGTAGGGATTAATCACTCTATAGGCTTGCCTAATTTCTTCTCTGGATACAAGACCTCTCAGTTAAGCTTTAATATTGAACGTCATAGAGATGGCAGAGAATGCTTGAGAATATCTGAGAGAGATCAGAACACCATTTCCTTACAACAGAACACAGGACTTCTGTCCTAAAATGGTGGGTAAGCTCTCGCTTGGATGGCTGAGGTGACCTTGAAATGCTTAGACTTGTTCTGAGATCACCCTTTGGAGTCACAGACCTTAATGCCACTGGACAGTGCTCAGGACGCTTACATATTCTTATCAAGCAACCTTTTTTATTTTTTGCATTAAAACAAACACGAGCTGAACAAAAACCCATCTATTGTTGAGGAAAAGTCAACAAATCCATTAGTGAGGCTTTCCAATGGTTTATCGTTTCAGTGCTAAAAAAAAAAAAAAGTTATTTCCAGTCTGTTTGCATAACTTCCTTTTCTAGATGTGATATCTTAATATTTTGTGTGTCGAGCCCTCTTTCTCAGTCAGGTTTTTCCATCAGCATGTTGATGTCCTCCTCCCAAGAGTCGCTTCGTTAACTGGAAGATATAACTGATCTTTTGAGTTCGGCTGAGGAAGTAGTTGAGCGTTTATTCTAGAGTCCAAGAAAGAAATATGCTTAATTTCCTACTTCTGTACAGAGACCTGATTTTTGTCCATATTTCAGTGAATGTTTTCACATACATTCCACTCAGCAATAAACTTGTAAAGGAGCCAGATGCGAGTTTACTGATTTTTTTTTTTTTTTTAAAGCAACTGAGATCTGAAACTGGTTTTCTGCCTTTAGAAATCAATCGTGAATGTTAGCAGAGGACTCTGAGTTTTTAGAGGGTAAAACCCTCAGCAGTGTGGTGAGTTCACAACTGTTGTCTGCGTGTTTCACGTACAAAGTATTGTGTTAATGTTGTGTGTAAGAATACGCTTTCTCTGGTCAGTCTATTTTAATAGTGAAGGAAGGGTAAAGCTTTGTGATAGAACTTCAGAATCCAGCAGGGTGCTCAGACAATGTCACAGGAGAATTGAAATTGTAACTTCTGAGCCCTACGGAAGACACACTAGAGCTGTAAAGGTGAAACATCTGTGAAATACTTCATTTGGAGAAGTAATTCTCTGGGTTTCCAAAGAACTAAGAGGAAATAATGCGTTTAACTTCTTCAGAATCTGCTCTCCTTGGTCAGATGTTCCGTGCCTTCTGCACTGACTTTGTCTTCACGCTGTATTTAGAACACTTTGAACTGTGTCAGAAGTGGTACAGATGGTGGTTGGTTTTTTCATCCACAGCTGCATTTCAGCCCATGATGTTATTTGTAGTCTCCTGTAGTTTTACTCTCACTTTATTATTATTATTATTATTGAAAGCTATCCTGGATTACTAATGACGTGGATATTTTCATTGAAATGTGCCCATTCCCTCTGTAGTTTCCATAGGTATGGCCTACAAGATCTTGTGGACTAAGTAATAAAAGCTGAGCACTACACAGAGGAGAGGCTCTGTGTTGACAGAGCTGGTAACGAGGAGTCAGGAAATCACATGCTGCCCTTTGCATGAGTATTGAACCAATTACCCAGCATCGTGCTGGAGGAGCTGACCTGCTGGAAGAGGTGTCCTCAGCGCTAAGCACGCAGCTCCTGCTCTGACCACATGCAGTCACTGGGGTGTGGTATGATGATTTGGTATGTTCATTCCGTGAACAACACTTTCACCTATTGCTGCAATGCACTTGATCTAGCTGAAATGCAGAGTGAAATACAGAGTCACAGAATTGTTTGAGTTGGAAGGGATCCCTAAAGGCCATCTGGTCCAACTCCCCTGCACTGAACAGGGGCACCCGCAGCTCCATCAGGTGCTCAGAGCCCGCCCAGCCTGACCTCGGGTGTCTGCAGGGATGGAGCACCACTGCCCCTCTGCGCCCTGCACTGATGTGCTGCAGCTATCTCCATGCTTGGTAGAACTACAGAGCACAAAGACAGTTTGGATTTCAAGTTGCTGTGTAAACTATGAGCGTCGGAACTCTGCGTTAAATAAGTTGGCAGTACGAAGACATTTGTATTTTCTCACACACTGGTTAAACACAGAGATTAAGGCAGAGGAAAAGGAGATGGGGCTGCAAGATTTTGTTCCTGGCTTTGCTTCTCGTTTCCTCCTGAGTTTCTGTCCTGGGGTTTGGATTAACCCTCACACGTGCGGTACAGACTGTATCGGTAACAAACGGATGGAGCCAAGGCCATCACGCTGATCCATCTTACCTATAGGATGCAGTAACACGGAATTAGAACATAGCAAGTGGTTTGAACTCTTTGGATAAAATATCCCTTGTACTCCCCGTTAGTATTTTAAATGTAAAAATGACACAATGAAGAAAATGAATAGCTTATATCTACAGGAGAAAGGGCATGAGAGTTGTCCTGGCAGCTGCGTTCAGAACAGGGCCAGGAGTTTGTTAGGAAGGTGGGATAAAAGCACGGTGGTTTGTGTCTGCTGGGTGCCATCCCTTAGGGCTGACTGACTGCTGGGTTGCTTCCCAACCCGAGTTGTGCAGCCGCTACTGCAGCCTTCTCTTCCTTCTCCTTCTGCCGGGCACACTTGCAGTAAATGTGTATCGATGATCTTGGTAACATTGTGCCTTGATGGAAGCCTGGCAAACTTGTAATTGCATGGGCTCTTCCCCTGCTACTTAGTATCTTAAGTATTTCTTTAAGGTGGAGCGTGTACCCCGAGCATGCTGTGCTGCTTGCAGCTTGGCAGTGCCATGGTGCAGCAGAGAAGTAACGCACTGCTGCGATGTGTGCGTGTCAGAATGCTTAGCTCCTGTCATATGTGCTGTTTGAGTCAATAAATCTGTGTACGACTTACGGTTTCTAGAATGCTGCTACCCGAAGCCTGGGGAATGTCATTCGATCACTCTCTGTGTCTTTTTTTTTTTTTTTTTAATTCCATTTTCAGTTTCACTTTTTCTCAGCAGAAATGACCTGCTTTCACTTCGTAAATAGCTCAGTGGTTTCTTATCAGCTGGGTTTCACTGCAGCTCACTGTGACCGAGAAAAAGGTGTGTGAGCTCGTTCTCAGGTGACATGCAGTGATCATGTTATTTTGTTTTTGGGCTGAATGAGGTCCATTGCCCTTGCTGGGTGCTGTAGGTGTTACTCTAGAATAGATGCTTGTTTCAAATTCACTTTTAATGTTTGCAAGCTATATCATCTGTGGAGCAGGTAAGAAAATTGGTGCTGTTAGAGTGGCTGTGATGTCCAGCAGAAGCCATGTGCAGAACAGCTTTGAGGACATGGTGTAAATCCCCATCTTGCACTGAGTTTATCACTAGTGTGTCCCATTCACGAATTAGGGCAGCTCCTAATGTGCCTCAGCCACCCGCAGCAGGAGCAGGAGCGGTGTGCGCTGTGCTGGCAGTGCCCTGGAGTGCTCCATGAGGTCGAGCTCTCGCTGCTTGGCCCAGCTCCTCGCTGGTATTGCACGGAGCAGCCTCCCACTGCGCGAGTGCTGTGATTTGCCAAAGGAAGGAGAGGGAGTGTGGCAGGAGGAGCAGCCCGGAGATGTAAATAAAGCCACTACACTGTGTGTACAGCTAATCTGCGAGATAACCACCGAGCTGCTCCCTGACTCTCCAGCTACTTAACTATGATATACAATTTGTATCACTTTTTATAATACGGCTACTTTTTTTTTCCATTTAAAAAATGTATTACTATTGCTGAAATTAAATTAATTCAGCGCTGTTGGAAAATTACTCAAAGGGCTGTAATAAGCAGTAACTGTAATTATTTCTTTATGCTTCAAAAACAAAGGACAGCTGGAAATGCCAATTCAGCATATCGTGTGTAATCAGAGATGCTGGTTGGAAAAACCACTAAGATCATCGAGTCCAGGCATCAATCCATGCCTGTGAGCACTCTAGACCGTGTCCCTCAGTGCCACATCTTCCCAGTTCTTGAACACCTCCAGGGATGGTGACTGCAGCACCTCCCTGGGGAGCCCATTCCAGTGCCCAACTGCTCTTTCAGAGAAGTTTTTCCTAATACCCAGCTTGAACTCCCTCCTGGCACAACATGAGGCCATTCCCTCTTATCCTATCACTGTTACCTGGGAAATGTCTCTGTTTGCTTGCTTCTACCAAGGGTGGAAGCCCGACGGGAGGAGGAGCAGAGGTGTTACTTGGCCCTGTGGCAGCAGGAAGATTTTCACTGATGTGATGCAGCTGATACAAATGCTATTCTGAGTACTTTTTTCTGCATTTTCATGGAGAGCTGGTGAATCATGTTATAACAAAAAGCAGATTCAAGCAAGTATGGTTTGTGGAGTGTGCTTCTGAACAGCACTCACTCCGAATTTAGTGGTGTTGTGCTTTCGGAGCCCATCTGACTGCTGCTGGTCACGATCCAAAGCTGTCTGCTGCTTCTTTCCTTTTGTTCTTTTTCAATTCTGTGTTTCGTTGCACTCTTGGAGCTAAGAAACTCCTCTCAAAGCAGAACCATTTACTTTAAATGCAGAACACGGCCAACATCAGGCACAGTTCAGCTGCACTGGCCAGCTTGTGTTCCCACAGAAGTCGGTGGCAAAATGCCTGCTGATGGGAGAGCAGCTCCGTCCTGCCTGCTGCTTGTGCCACACGTCTTCAGGGGAACAGAAATAGAGAAATTTAAACATCAGCGGCCGCTATACGCACAGAGGTCCATGTCTGGTTCCCACAGAGATTACTGAGAGCGGAACATATCCTCAGAAGAGCAGAATTTAACTCATGGGGAGTTTCTTACTCACAGATGTGCTAGTGCTCTGCAAAGGCTCCAGAAAAGCTGGAGTATGTCTCAGAGCCTTTGTTTAAAACCTTGGCGTTTTGCAGCTTTTCGGATCTCTGCTGTGAGTAAACTCCCCAGAGTACTGCAACTTTGGTACGACTGAGGGAGGCAGGCATGGTAGGTGGCTTATTGCTATGAAGCTCAGCAAGTGTTGTGCTTAGATGTGCTTTGATTGAGGGCAGGTGTGCACGCAGAGGAAGGCTGCTGTGCAGCAGAACCGTCCTGCAATGAACATCCGAGGGGAAAGGCAGCCTGCGTGCATCTGCCACTTTCACTCTTTGGTAAAGCTTTCCCTTCCAAGGAGAAGCAAGGCGGAGCTCTCATTTTGTGTTGATAAGCCGCAAGCAGGGAAACAATATCAACACTTCATGCTAGGTCTATAAAATGACCTAAAAACTGTCTGGAGAGAAAGAGAAAATATATTGTTTCCCATAGAACAACTTCAGTAGCTTTGGAAATGAATGCTGTTGGTAACAGTTCTTACTCTTACTACATATGAGTTCCAGTAAATGTAGCATTTTTATACATGCAATATAACTTTTAAATGATAATTTTAAAGCCTGACATTAAACAGAATGTTAATTTTGCTAAGGAATACGTATGGGAATGAAAACAATGTTTCACCTAAGGCTTTGCAGAGAAATAGCTGGAGTTCAGTACTGCGCGCTAAGTATCGTAGACCAAAAGAACCAGGGCTGCAGGTGTATGAACAATTCAGCGTGTTTATGGAGACATTCAATCCATGTCTCAAAATGTAACATCATTACGTTTTTTACAGTTCTTTGGTAATTGGAAATCTGCTTCATAAATTGCGTGCAGTAAATGTCAATTTGCAGACGTGGAATCAGTTGAAGCAAACATCAATTTGCAGCAGCATAACTCAGCACACGCAACAGCGTGCAATCTCAAGGCCGTCATTCAGTTACTAATGGCAGAGTGTTACTGCGGAGCTGAGGTCCTGTTACTCGTCTGTGCTCCTCTGCAGCTCAAAATAATGGAGTATTAAGAAATCTTCGGGGTCCCTGTGTTATGGAACAAATCAGTTGCATAAATGTGAAGTTAGCAGGCCGTAGCACACTTGGAGTAATTTGAAAATTTGCTGCAGGCTGACATATGTGTTTCTTACTGAAAACAAATTAGTGTCTCCATTATTATCCACTGGAATTATATGAAACTTAAGGAAATGGGTTTTAGGCAGGTTATTTGGGATGCTGCTCTTAAATTTGATTTCAGAGTTGCTTTTTAACCTTTGAAATGTTTTGTGCCTTTAAGAGACACAAACCCAGGTAAAAGATGAGGAAGGCAGTAGGACAGGCATCTTAAACGTGTGTAGTTCCACTGCCAGAATAAGACCAGTGTGACACATAATGCAACCTAATGGCTTCTGAGGCTTGTCTTTTGCTTCCCACTCAAACTACAGAAAGTATCCCAAGATCATATATCTGCCCTGGCTGGCTGAAACAGCGCAACAGCATTGCAGCAATGTCAACAAGGCAGCAACTGAAGAGGTTTAAAAACAAAGAAAAGAGACGGGAGTGAATTGGGACACTGGGGCATGAGGGGCAGGAAGTTTCTGTTTTGAGGGTTGCTTGGAGTTTCATTGGGATAATGCAAACACAACCATGTTTGCCCATTTCAGCTGCATTCCAGCACTGGTGTTACTTGGTTTAACTAGAGAAGCATGGCGGGGTAACCAACAACAAAGGCAGTGGTGGTGGTGGCAGCAGCAGGAGTGGCAGCAGTGGGCCACGGTGGGCAGCTGGGGCAGCTGCTGTCCTCCCACGCCACTGCTGTGTGTTCCCCAGAAACCCAGCTGCTTCCTTATGCCAGTTAAAATGCCTGAAATCAAGTTCTGATCCTGCTTATGAATTCTTCCTTCCACATATTCAGAGGAGTTTTAGGTATGCCAAGTGTCTTGCCTACAACCCCGAAGCCCCTGGTCTGCAGCTGCTTTTATTTTGTTTTGGTTTATGCTGTACTTTAGCCATACTTACCTTACAGACAATATCAGTGTTCCTTTGGAAGCTTCTTTAAAGGCCAGCTGGACTTGATATGTGTGACTTTAGGAAGTGTTAGGTATTGCTTTGCTTCTGAACAGCTACAAGACCAGAAATCAATTCTGACTTCTGGTGAGACTGCTGTCCAGCTCTGTAAATCCCACTGCACGTGCTCCTGGGATAGAAAGGCCGTGAAACTTTTTTTCCTCAGCAGCAGATCGGAATCCCAATTGCTGCAGCCGCGTCTGCGGGGCTGCTCACATGAGTAAGCGCCAGCTCACCTCGGTGGCAGGGGAGCAATGCTGGGTGGCGCTGAGTCAGCCTCTAGGATTTCAGCCCAAAGCAGAGCTGAGAGCAGCTTTGTGAAGTACAATGTAAGGATAATTTATAGCAAATTAATTCTCTAGGGATTGCTTATCGAATCCCTGAGAGCTTGCACTGTTGCAGTGCCTAACAGGCTACTGGTTTTTTCAAAGCAATGCCTTTGGATGAGTTACTCTTCTGAAAGCGGTAATGAGTAATTTACTGGGACGCGTGCTAATATGTTAAATAGACATGTGCTCTAAAATTGCTGATAAACAATGATAAACACAAATTAATGCAGTACACAGAAGGAATTTATGCAACAGCCGTGCTCTGGGCCCTGTTTCCATAAATAGAGATTCTGTTGAAGTCAGGAGGGAGAAAAGGGGCTCTAGGACCAAGCCCTGTGGTTCAGTGCAGTTCTTGTTATTTGAATGTGTGTGTAGATTTGACTGGCTTTGCCTCAGCGTGTCACGTTTACTATCGGTTGGGTACCACCAGTAAGTACATCATTAGTGAGGTTTCTTTTTGTTCAGAGTTATATTTGTTTAAGTCTTTTACATTAGCTTGTGAGGGAGAAAAATCCTGTTTCCTACCACTTGTAGAACATATAGCTGTTGGGAAAAAGCTTGCTTTGCTTTCACCTGTTGTACATTATGCTGAGCCTCATGTTTCTCTCTCTAAATCAAAGCATCGCCAACCTATTATGTCATACAACTTAATAAAAGTTAAATCAGTGCCTTTGCAGACCAAGAAGAGACCAGTAGTACCAGTTAGTCAATGAAGTGTGTACATTCACAGCTGAATTTCATCAGGTGGAGTAAATCCTTATGACTCATTATGAGGGACATAAAGGGCACCGCTACATTCCATGTCAGCCCAGTGATTCATCTTAAAGTCTGAACTGAGGAAACATGGGTATTTTACGACTCTGGATATGCAAATATGAGTACCATGTTTTCTTTCTGAAGGTGAAGTTTTGCTTCATTTTCTCTATCACATATGGTATCTATCATACAGAGATATTTATCCTATCTCTGTATCAAAGGAGAAAATGTATCATCTCCATGGTGGATTTCTTCAGCAATGAGACCATGAAGAGCACGGGGTGGGCAGAATGGTCACATATTGCCATACTAGTTAATAATTTTTGAGATGAGTCTGCCACACCTGCAGAGAATTGTATGTGAAAGATGTACAGAGAGCAGCACAGGTGTCCGTGTGTGCATACGAAGCCAATTTACCATCTTGAAGTGGAAATAAAACATGATAAATCTGTAATTAAACCATTTGAAATTGGATATGAATCTTCAGGAAAATATATTTGAAATGCTGAAAGCTAATGATGTTCAGATACGAGAGCAGCTTATGCAACTCAACGACATAAATAGTCAAGAGTGATTTGGGGGTTTCTGTTAATAATTTACTCAAAAGGACATTCTTAAATAGCATTGTTGATAGCTTGAATATAGTAGGTTCTTCATAAATAGGAAAGTGATAAACACTCGCTTTCCTTCTTCCCTCCTTGGTACACCATTGGTTCATTGTTGGATTTTCCCATGTGAGCATTACAGTTGGCTCAGATCATTTGCCATGCAAAGTAGAGCATGAAAAACAGTAATGTCAATGCATTATCAGGACTACTGTGTATTAGAAAGAATACAAAAGCATACGTATGAATGAAAACGAGAAGCCGACAAAATGTTGATGTGTAATTTCAGTGAGATCTTAGCATAATAATGCCTATGCAAGTTACATTTGTTACCTTTGATTTAAAAATAAGTGGCATAAATGGACATTGCAGTTAAAGCACATCAAACACAGGCAGCACTAGAAATGTTCTTTATGTACACTTTGGTATAGCGGTCATTGTACAAACTCAGCGATGTCGCCCGGGGCTTTGCTGCTGTTCAGTTTATTTGTAACATGTTTGTGTGCATTTATCTGTAGTTTAGTCGTGTTTGTTTATCGCACATCTCCAGCATGTTCTTTCAGTCCACAGGCTTTGCATGTGGCGTGCAGATGACTGGATTCTTGATGTGATAGCTAGATGGTTAGAATGAACGTGGTAAGCTTTGCATTCCTGGAACAATAGATCTCTGCAAATTACAGCATACAACAGCTGCTGGAGAAACTAGCAGTTGCTCGTTCATTCAAAGAGCGGCACACTTGGTGGTGTGGTTGGCGAAGGGGAATTGTGTTGGTGCACAGTTGCTTGTGCAAATGGTGTTCTGATTCCTGAAAAGAAGTGTTTTCTGGGCATCTTCTTCAGTCAGAGGGTTTGATTTTAATGCACATATGTAGCCTCAGCGACTGAAGGACTGAGACTTGATGCAACTCCCATGTAGACATTAAACTCGGAAGACTGCATACCAGTGTAAGTTCAGCAGTAAGAGTTACTCATGCATTTCTCTCTGTAGATGAGCCCTGGACTCAGGTGGGCAGGGTTTTATAGAGAGTCAGGTATCATTTAATCCCTGGGCTGCATTTTGGTAAGCTTAATAATATCTAATTCAAACAAATTATTTGTAAAGCCCCATTTCCCAATATAAAAATGCATGCAAATGCAGGTGTGGTCTCCTGAGCTTGAAATCCAAACCAATCTTGTTATCTGTGCACAGGGAAATAATGTGAAGTCTCTTTTAGCACTAGGAGAAAGCCCTATTCCTTCTCATCTTATTGATTCAAGCAGCACGGAGTGCTTCTCTTAAACTATCCACAAAACCTGAAAATGATTCTCCAAAGGAAAACAAGAGTGAGAAGGATCAGCCTGAGGCAGCGCTTTGTGCTGTTGAAAATGTGGGCGTTAAAATCGGAGAGAAGTGTAGCAGTTTTTCCATAAAGACTTGGAAAATTTTTAACCGTGCCCAAGGAGCGAGTCTGTAGGCACACATGCTTGCAGTCCAATGCACGCATCCTTCCCTGTCCTTCCTCCTCTATTTCCTTGTGTGTTTCGAATGACGCAGGTGCTTAGCGAGGTGTGTTCTGTGAGGGCAGTTCTCTTTGGCTGCAGAGCGGCTCTCTGCAAATAGCAGAGGGCAGACAACGTGGAGGTGTGTGAGGGCGGGCAGAGAGCATCCTAAACACGGGTCTCTTGCTCACTGCTAGAAAAATAGGAATGTAAAATTGTTGTCTGTAGTTTCAGAGTCTTTGGTTGGCAAAAGGTACATTGCTTTTATAAACAGCTCTGTGATCAGTGTTTTGGCCCAAAAGCTTCTTCATGTATATTTTTCTAATTACATTTTCAGCTCTCTGGAGCTCCCCATTAAATTCACATTGGTCTCTAATCAGCAGGCGGAGCTGGTCAGCTGGAACCTTTCCTGCTGCTCACCAAAGCTAGCAGGTGTCTTTGAGGTGCATCACAGTACCAGTACAAAGCTCCCAGGCACTGCTGTTGCTCGCATCCCATTAAGGACCAGTACCTGCACCTCCTTAGAGGCTGCAGTGCATCAGCTGAAGGCAGAAATAATGGCTGACCTGACAACCAGCAGAATGAGCATCTCCAGCAACGGAGCGCACTGTGGCTGCTGTTACCTGAGCCACGTTGCAGGCAAGTTGCCTGGTGTAATAGCAGCACTGTCACAGTGACAGGAGGCTGTGTTGCTCTGAGAACTGTTGCTTTTAACCTGCAAGTCAGAAAATGAGAATGGCTAAGGGTTCTACCAAGATGCAGACGTGAGTTTATAATAGGCCAGTGCTACAGATATATTGCATGGCTATTTTTACTGTGGTGACAGGACGCTCTTGTGATAGTTTTTGCGGTAATGTTCCTTTTTTTAAGAAGAAATAAAAGGAAAGGGTCATAGAAGGATCCACAGACCTCCCTCTGTGGGGCCTGTGGTATTACTGATTTGGGGTTTCTGACACTTGCCTTTGGCAACTGTGTTTGCAGTTGGTGTGTACCAGCTCTATGTCAGCCACGTAGCAGTGTGATGCTGGCAGAAATTTTGGTTGTACAGTAACGTCAGACTGCTGTGATCCAGAAACGTTTGTTTCATCGATTTCCGTTTTTTGTCTAAGATATGCAATATTTCATTTATGCAACAGTACTGGTTTGCTTCTGCAGAGGAACAAAACCACTTGTTAATAACAGACCGTTTTCTAAAGCAGTTTTGACCTATACTTATTCAGAAGGTGACATATTAATGAAAACAAACAGAGGATGAATTGCAGTGCTTCTTTGCCCAGAACAGTTTATACTGGTTTGGGTGTGTGGTTGTGATGTGAGAATATTCCAGCACTATCTTTTGTATGGGCTGCATTTTATAGCTTTTCATGGGGCAGTGGTAAACAGCACAGGTGCCGTTAGGTGTGGGTTGGGAGATGTATTCACAGCTGTGTAGGGGTTCTGAGTGAGTAGGTTTGTTGTGTGGAGATCCTGAACTCTTTGAAGAGTCTGCTCTTGTACCAACAGTGTTTCAGGGTACAAAATACTGATTCCTGTTGTTCTTTAATTTAGTCTTGTAGTTAAATACTTCACATAAAACCAAGTGTTAAGTATTAAAATCATAGAATCCTTAAGGCTGGAAATAACCTCTAAGATCATCTCATCTAACCGTTCACCTCCCAGCAATATTGCCCACTAAGCCAGGTATCGAGGTACCTGTTCTTGGACAGGGACTGTCTTTCTGCTCTGTTTGTAGAGTGCCCCATCCCCGAGGCCTGGTTGTGCACAAGGAAAGTGCTGGGATACTAATATCATTGAGTTTTGGTGGTCATATAATAAAGCAAAAGTGCATTTTTTTTCATGGACAGTTCCAGTGTGCCCACTGTGGGCACAGTGCCACAGAACTGCCGTTGTTGCTGTGGCATTGTAGTTTACAGTAACCCAAGAACCACACTGAGTATTGCTGTGACAGGATGCAGAGTGACAGAGCTGTGCCCCATCTGACTGAAGAGCTGACATGCAGATGTTGCATGCATCAGTTACTGGAAATGTTAGAGTACAGGTACCACTGCAGGACTGGACTGACACAGGACATGCTGTGGGTATCGGTCTCTCAAGCTGTTCTTGATGCTGCTGTGAGAAGGAGCACGTCAGGCTCTTAAACTGAATTCTCAAGCCACAGTTCTCCAACAGCTGCTTCCACTACTTGCTACAGCCTTGTCTTGTTGCAGTGCTTGAGTTCTCTTTCGGTGCAGAACTTGGCCCAACATGTAGGTGAAAATGAGTACATAGCTATTGCTTCTTGCTTATTGTTGCACTTGATACTGAGGATTGATTAAAGGAAGTGCTTTGTCGCTTGATTATACGCAACTGGTTAACAATGACTTGCTTGGGCCAACCCAGCACTGAATGCTGTGCAGATGTTTTGAAGGTGTGTGCAGTTACGTAGGGGATTTGTGGCTATCTGGAAGTTGCCCTCATGGTCTGGTAGCAAGCTGCAAGCCTGACTGGGGAAAGGACAATTCTGTGTGTGAGTCTGCTTTTTTGTATGCAGCTGCTAGAACAACAGAGACCTTAAATCCAGAGTGAGCCCCAGGAGCAGCGCTCTGCTTGAAGCTACTCCGTACTTAGATAAAGCTCCTGATGACTTCAGGGGGAATTCTACTGAGCCAACAACTTTAGTACTCTCCACGTTTGGTTTTTCAGATCTCAGCCATCAAGAAACTTGGCACGAGAAGTTATTATCCAGGTCCTACAGACCAGAGGTTGTTGTTTTGTCAGTGCTGAGTGTACTTCAGCGTCCAGCTTTATTTGACCTGTTTTTCTGCATTGAGCCCGAAGAGGGAAGGGATTGCTCAGTGTTAGATGAGTCAGATGGGTCAGACTGGTGGGGAGCCAGCCTGGTTTGTAGAGGGCAGGGAGCCTCTGATGAATGAGCATTTGGCTCAAGATACAGGAGGGAAGATCCTTCTGTGACAGGCAAAATTCTTATGGGAGTATCACAGGTTTGAAGGCATTGTTTCTGCAAGGTGAACATAAGGCTCTTCTGTGCTGTAACCTGATAACAGCCACTGAAGCTACATGTTCTGTTAGAGATTGGGAAGCTGCTGCTTCCTTTTGGACAAAGAAAAATGGGTTAACTCTCATTTGAACTGGCTGCAATTGCATGAAATGACCCATCCTTGAAATAGGCCAGGTCATTTTTTTTTCCCTGTATAGAAAAGAAACACTTTGGATTCCAGGGCAAAGTACTCGAAGCATTTGTACTCTCTCAGAAGTGTTTTCTCACGTGACTTCCTGTGCTCCTTTCTGCTCCGTCATTCCTGCGAGCTGAGCTGTTTTCCCTTGAACTCAACTTATATAGCAGAACGTAGTCTTACATCTCACATTGCAAAGCTCTGTGGCTTCTGCTGCTTGTAGGTCACGAATGTGGAGTCTGTACTGAAAAGAGAGGCTGGCTTTAAGACCCTACAAATCTGTGTTCTATTTGATGTTCCCAGCCTTCCATCTAGTTTGCAGCTGAGATTGAGCTCTGCCATGTGAACTGTTGTTTGAGGTAGAAGGTAGAAGACAGTCTCTCCTTAACGGTCCCTATCAAATGTAACATAGATCTAAAAGGTGTTAATGTCATTTTATGAAAATGACTTTTGCGTATTGATGCAAAAAAAACCCTAAATTCAAATGTGTGTAAACAAGTAGGCTGGGCCTGTTTGGAAAGAAATCTGCTCTGACACTGGAGACATGACTGGCTCTTGCAGAAACAAACAGAAATACCTCATTGCTTTTGGAAATTCCAGACAGGGAGAACATTCCCATTATCTGGGGTGTGTTTGGGCAAGGTCTTTTACCTGAACAAACTGAAGTATGTTGCAGGCACGTACCACGATCAAGTTTCATACTGTTTTAATCCCAGGTCTTGCAGTGCTTTGTGTGTTCTTCTCTAGGCTCTTGACCAGAAGGACGAACTTCAGTGGAGAAGGGACTGTGTGCTGCTCCTGGGTGTTGGTGGGGGGTGTGGAAGGGGAGGCAGGAGCTGTGCAGACCATCGGTGTGCTCATCAGCCCCTTGCGAAATCCAGCCTTGGGTTTCAGTCATTAAAAGCATTGTGCTGAGAAGGGATTACAGATGGAAAGATGTGCACCGCTGCACTTGAAGTGCTGTCTGCTGGGCAGCGTACCTGGCTGAAAGCTTTCTGGCAACACATTTGCAGAAATCTTGCTTTAGATGATATCACAACACCTTTTCTCCTGGCAGTTCTGAAGAGATGGGGATAGAAGATGTTGTGACTGGAGTAGGCCAACTGTGCGAGCTTCAGCAAGGTCTTTAGACAAGAGATTATTCTTAAATCTGTAGTCGTAGCCAAGCAATCCGCGAGCTCCATGGAGACCTTGGCACTAACAAAACGGAATATCCACAAGGCACTGTTCTGACTCCCAATCTCTTCCACTCCACATAATTGGCTTTGCCTTTGAATTTTTCTCCAGGGTGCCAGAAATGGTCTGTTCAAGTATATATTTTGAATATTATATTGCCTTCATGTTTTGTAACAGAGTAACACAGACTCTATCACGCTGAGTCAGCACAGTGTCTTGGCTGGTATCTATTTTGCAGTCATTAGCTAACACCTGGCACATCAGTTGAGGATGAAATGGAAAACTGTATGTGAAGAACAGAAAGTAACTGGAGAAAGGAGTGGGGAGAGAAAGGAAGCAACAGAGAAAAAAACGCGTGCATACAAATTCTTCTTTCACACCTGCAGGCTATCAGCTTACACCTTAAAGCACAGAGCTTTGTTACCCGCATCAAAATCTTCTGTTGCGTAGCTCAGATACAATGCAGTGCTTTTGAACGCTTGTATAATGGTGCAGTCTGCCAACCAGCGTAACCTCCCCCAGCTACCAGGTCATAATGAGCACTTCTGGGCTCCCTGCAATTTCCTTATGTCAAAGTAGCCTGTAAAGAATGGAAGCTTTATTACTGCGTGTGGCTGGATTCTTTTGTGGACGAATGCCTCTTCTTTCAGTTGAGTTGCACAAGGAATAAATAGCAAAATAAGAGGATGATTTTGAGAGGCAGTCTATTTTTATGTTGTTTAATGCACTTCTTGCCCTTTTGTTTTTAATTCACTCTAGCTTTGAAATTTTCTCCTTAAGTTTTTGTTTTCTTACTGCTTTTTACCACTGCCTCTTTCTCTGTTGTTTCCCTCTTGGCTTATTTCCCATATGCTTTTGGAAAATCCAGTAAGGAGAAGGGGCCGAACAAGGCTCAGAACAGCTGTAATCACACAGGGCTGAGCAGTTTCTCCGCCAAACAGACTGCCTTTGGCAGGGCCCTGTTTTCAGCAATGAATCCTTGGCACACTAACAGGTGCCTCCACAAATGTCCTGTGCTGAGAGCAAATACTGTACGTGGCATATGGTTGAGGGTTTGACCAGAAGGCAAGATGAGAGGGCAGCAGTCAAGGAAAGAAATGCAAGGACAAACTTCATAACTGCTGTACGGATTTGGGAAAGAAACTGAAATAGTAAATCTAAATTCTAATCTCAGCTATATTTGGATGTGTCCTTTGGTTTCCATTAGCATGGTCCTACATGACCTCCTGATGAGCAGAATCAGGCTCTGGTTATCAAGATGTCATAAGCAGAGGATGAGTTTTGGATATAGATGGTAATACGCTGCTGTTTGAGAAAATGCATAAGCTGCTCTCTCCATGTTGACTCTGGTAAATGTGACCTTTTCAAGGTGTTGCCTTTGATGTCATCCAGATGACAGACATTGCAGTCAGCTGGAATTGCATGATTAAACATTGGGGTCAAATCACTAAGCCTTTAATTATTTTAAATTTTACAAGAGAGAGATGAAATAGAATTTTGATTTGATTATAAATAACAAGGAGGAAAAGAGTTTAATCTGGCACTTTTCACCCCCACCCCTATTTAGAAACCTTTTCAGCCTACATTTGTTTGTGGTCGATATATATGTGTGTGTTGTCTTTCCAGCAATAAGAGTTAGAAGAACTGTATCTGCTTAACTGATTTTCTGTGTTACCTGCAGCAAATCATTTTAACTACCCACGTCTCGATCCTCTGCATGGGAGAAAGGGCTAATGCTAGCTCTGTACCTGACTGAGGGTAATGGCTTTTAAGTGATGGGTCACAGCGGGCTATGTGAGCGCAGTTATTCCCTGAGCACAGTATGATGGAGCCTTTTTCCTGCTCTGGGACCCCATGTTCCAGGCAGGACTAAGCAGGGCATCTGATGCTTATAGTGCAGGGCTGGAGAGGGGTACGTGACCAGTGCTGTATGCAAGAAATGACAGAGTGGAGTCCCACTGAGCAACTTTAGTATTCAAAGACTAGAACTTTACTAGTCTGCAGCTGCAGCCAGCCTGGCCTACAGTGGCAAAATGTAAGCTCTGGGCATTCTTGAGTTATCTATGCGGGATAACACAAAGCACTCTCTAGGAATGAAGCTTGAGGTTATAACGTGCCCGGTGCATGTACTTCTACCTTAGCTGCTCCCTTCTCAAGGGTGCTGCTCCTAGTGAAATAAAACAAACTGCAACTGCTATAACCTGGGCAACGTATCAACATTGTGACATTACCTTTTGCTTTCCAGAATCACAACTGTTTTCCTTCCTTTTTTATTTTTAATATTTTTTTAATGGCTATTGGTGGCAAAAATTAAGCAGTAAACTCAATGTTCTCCTTTAAGTATTAATATAATGGCTAGCAAAAAACATCAGACTCCAGAGCACATGAAAAAATATCAGCTGGGAAGAGCCATTGTTGGTGTATTGCCTTGGCCTGCACATTGCCTTAGTGGGAAGAGGTTGTTGAAAAATATCATTTGTTTTAAGCTAAACAGTAGGTCTCCTTCAAATTATATCTTAATAAAAAAGAGAACATCTTGGATGGTCTTTGATTTAGATGCACTGCATTTTAAACGTGTTCTAATTATAGCGCTCATCACTTAACATTAATTTAATGAACATCCTCATTTATAGGGACAAGGTTGGCAAATAGAAATTAATGCCATTAAAACCCACAAGTCTCCCAAAGGGGGAAAAAAAAAAATCAAAAGACCTATGAACAAAATGTAACCTTATTATTTATAACAAGGCAAAACATAAAATCACCATCCATAAGTTTTTGTAATTGGCTCCGGGGCCCTCGGCATACACAGTTTGCCAGCAGCAGCAGTTTGCCAGCAGCCCGCCATGCGAGATGCTGCTCCCAGCCCAGCAGTAGCTGACAGGTGTCCGCACACAGCAGTCGCTCACATGGTGGGCACTAATTGGGAGGCAAATGCAGAATGGAGGCTGTGTGCCCAAGGTGCTTCTGGTAGGTCAGGACAGAGAAAAATGTGCTTCTCTAATGGACAAAGGCTTTTAACTCTGAGGTCTGGCACCTTGTCAGAGCTCTACAACTGTCTTTTAAAACTACCTTTTGTTTCCTTCTTTTTTTTTTTTCTGTTTTCTACAACATCTGATTTGTTGTTACTCTGAATTATGGTAGTTGCATTTTCATATATATGTATACGTATAGTTTCATTGGTGTTTAGCGGGACCTCTTCTTAGAACCCCCTGGGAGCTTGTCAGAGCCTGAGTAGGTGATTTTGCACTCAGTGGGATTTTTGTTGGCAAACACAGTGCAAGCCACGGATATTCTTGCTGCTCCTCACTGCAGCCTGCTGCTCAGCTTGTTCTGAGGAACCTTCAGGTTAAGGTTCCAGCCTTGCAGGTGGACTCCTGGCGCTGTTTTGGTTTCAGTTGTTTGGATCAAGACCAGTCCTTTTCCAGTCAGCTCCAGAAATGATGAAAAATAACAATTGAAGGAAGAAATTTTGATGGATCTGGAGAAGTGGTTGTAATGCGTATCTTTTATCATTTAATTGCATGCAGATATCAGAACTGCTTAGTTTGAAGAAACACAAGCTGTCAGATTTTCTCCCAAGGCATTGATTTCAACATACATGGAATCTGGGCGCTCCGCTTATTCCTTAAGAGCCCTTTCTGTCCTGAACAGTTTTAGTGAATTTGCAGGAATTCAGGTGATGGCAATAACAGTTACTCATAAGCCAAAGATACATATGGACAGATGATGTTAATAAAGGGAGAGCATAGTCCAGTATGAGCCCTGTGACCCTGACACGTCATTCTGTTCCGGGGGGCTGAGAGTGTGATATGTATCACAGCCAACTTGTCACACCGGCCCTAATGGGGTGTGAGCAGACACCACGGGGGCTGTGCTTTACGTCTAGTCCAGCTTGACTGAATTATGCAGGCTCATTTTGCTCCGTAAATATGGTGATGATGATGATCTGCAATATTTAGTCCCTTCTTCAGGACATAGTAAGGAGAATTTTTATCGTTATTCTCCAGATCCTGCTCTATGATTATTTAAGGGGTGGAGGAGAGCAATTGGGCTTTAAATAAAGACGTAAGCTTTGCTTCTCAGAGAGCTATGCCTTGCACAAGTGCTACTCAGTGGAAAAATGCTGTAATGTAAGGCCCAGATGGTGCAAAATTTTCCTACAGAACTGCATGTCAGCTTCTGTTTGAAATGAGTACCTGCTGAAGTACTGCTTGACTTTGGGACGAGTTTATCAATAACCAATACATCTGGTGCTGTATTCTCAGATCTCATCTGTCTTTCACTTTTACTGTGTTGGTTGTGCCAGTGCCTACCTCAGCCCTCAGCTTGCTGTCTGGCCTGCTGCTCCTGCACTGGAAGTTGTGTAATCAGCTGTACACATGGTTAGTGCAAATTCCTCAAGTTTAAACAGTATCTGTAGAAATTTAAGGTGTGAGCCCAATTTTTTTTTATCTCTTTCTGAAATGAGGAAACGTAGGTCTTAATTCACCAAAAGCCTAAGCTGTGGGCAACTTTATTCCAGTACTTGAAGGCAGCTTATAGGCAGAAGAGGGGCTGACTTTTTACATGGTCTGATGGTGATAGGACAAGGGAGAATGGCTTTCAACTGAAAGAGAGGAGATCTAGGTTAGATTTTAGGAGGAAATTCTTTACTCAGAGGGAGGTGAGGAACTGGCAGAGACAGAACTCTGGCCCAGAGAGTTTGTGGGTGCCCCATCGTTGGAGGTGCTCAGGGCCAGGTTGGATGGGGCCCTGGGCAGCCTGAGCTATGGGTGGCAACCCTGCCATGGCAGGGGTGTAGGGACTAGATGGTATTTAAGGTTCCCTCCAACCTAAACTATTCTGTGATTCCCCACACATTGCCATCACCTCCCTGGTTTTGTCAGGAAGTGCACAGGTGCAGAGGCAGTTCCAACAGCGTGAAGGTTCAGAGCCTTTCCCTCCTGCAGGGCTCTTGGGCAGCTCTCCACAGCTGCACATCTAACAGCACCGCTTTCTTCTCCCAGTAGTGTGGTGAGCAGGGGCATTTTGTGGCATTGTCTCATACAGAATTTGCTTTCAGTTAGAAACTTGGTATGTTACACGATTATCAGGGTTTTTGTTTAAAGTTTAGGCCTAAACTGATTTTAAACTAGGTCCGGCTGGCAGAAGTGGGCTAGCACAGCACGGCTGTTTCTTTGTTCTGGATTTGCTGTCAGCGGGGAGATGGGAGCCTGCCCTGGCATCATGCTGCAATGCTTCAGTGGATGTGGCTGTGCATGCCACAGAGGGTTACACGAGGGCCATTGGAGCAGGGTTCTGTGCTGTGATGCCACTGACACCATTTTGTGGGCATTCAGGGCCCCTTCGGCCTCCCCTCCTCAGGGCTGTGAGGCAGCGGGCGCCTTGCGGCCCTCTCTCACACAGGGCCTATTGCATTGCCTCCCTCTGCGGTGTTTTTAACTGTGCTGGGGTATTTTTGGTTTGTTTGTTTTCCTGTGCCTTGGTTTACAGACTGGCTACCAATAGAGATGGTGGAAAATTCCCCGTTTCCAGTGACAGACCTCCTTAGGGATTAGGTGGTATTTCAAATCCTCTGGTGCAGACAAAATGGCAGAAGTCTTTGTGTTTGTTTGGGTTTCTCTGCCCCTGAAAGGCCCTGCCTCCTCTGCTCGTACAGGCCCATAGGAGATGAGCGATTGTGTTATTAATATTTACAATCTCGCTGACTAAAAATGAAAGGTTCATCAATTAATTGTGTATCTTTTGCCTCTAAGTCTTGTCAGCAGTTCAACTGAGTAAATATTGGAATGAGTATGAGTTGGAGCTGTCCCTAGATGAGTCACAGCAAACAGTTTAATGCCTGTCATCTAAATATACAATCTTGGGCTTCTACATTGCATTCAGTTCTGCAGGTTCTGAGCATCTCCCAGATCAAGTCAGCAGTAATTTCTCTGGTGGACTTCATAGGGTATATTTAGGGTCCAAACTGTGGCTGTAGGAAAAACGTTATTTGTGTCTTTCTGTGTAGGTCTATATATGTATAGAGGTAACCGTGTCTCAGCTGGTGGAGAGAGAAGTGATTTAATGTCTTTGCATGTTCTGAAGGAGCAGGTTTCCTTCCCTTAAATATGACAAATTCTGCTATTGACTTAAGAGGATTCAAGTTTATAGCATTTTATCCTGGAAATTTATAGTCAATTCTAAAAAGAAAAAAATAAAATGATGCAACTCAGTCAGAAGCTAAACTGAAGGGGAAAGTGTTTTGAATATTAATGTGGCAAAAAGGACTGTAAGGCAAAACTTCCTCTGAAACCCAGGAAAAAGACATTTGATATAGAATACAGCATCCAGTCATGAGAAGACTTGGGCTAGATCTGTTTGTATTTGAAAAGGAGCCTTCCAATTTCTAGCATGCTTTTAAACTGTTTCAGTTCGGGTGTCTTTCTTGTTTTATTTCATTATTCATATTTAGGTGTCTCTCTATTAATAAAACATAAGTGGACCCAAATTCAACTCCCACATGCATAGGAGAGGATGGATTCTAAGAGCAGAAAGTTACTTAGATGATTAGTTTTGTGTGTGTGTGAATTTACATTTTGCTAGGCATGTTAACTTATCTCCTTTCTGGTGATTGGCAAAGTATTGTTTCTATGGTACCATGACACAGGTATCAGCCTCCAGAAAATGGAGCACAATAGGAAATGTACATCTTGGAGTTCTAATATGAATCACTATTTACATTCCTGAATGAGGAAACACTCAGGTACAAAAAGGATATTTCACAGTTTATTTATGTTAATATTTTTTCTTCTACATGGGCTTGGTGTCTCCTTGGTACCGTATTCATTTTTTAAATTTACATGTTTTGCTTAAAGCAAGAGAGAGAGAGATTACATCTCTGCTTGGCTCATGACCTAGTTATTGTTGCATTTATAGAAAAAAAAAAAAAAAGCAGGATTGTATCTCTCTGCTTCTCCTCCAGTACAAAACTAAGAAACTGCACAGGTATTCAGTGGCAGGGAATAACAGCAAAAGCTGTGACTTTGTTCCTTTCTACACATTCCTAGTTTCAAGGAGGATTGCGTTGAAGAAGTAACCCGAATCAAAACTGAGGACTTCAGGACTGACATGAGCTGTGTGGTGAAATGATCTACTGATGAACTTCTTGCCTTTTTTTTTTCCCCAGAGACTGGTTTTCAGGGAAAATTAAAGCAATAATTAATTAGTGGGCTGTCTCATGTTGAAATGAGCACAGAGACACTTGTGACAAGACATTGAGCTTTGCACTTAAGGATGGCCTTTCCTGCTGCTCATGGTAAAGATTGTTGTTTCTTTGGAAGGGCATCCACAGTTTTTACACTGCTGCCCTAAATTTACCATACATGAACATCTACCTTTAAAATACTGTGATTTTGGTTTTTTCTTTCTTGATGAAAAACTGGGGGTCTTGGGAACTATGAGGAGAGGAACAGGTTTAGCCTCTGGAAATCTAGAAACCTACCTGCACCTCAAAGAGTACAAACTTTTCTTGTCCTGGACCTTCAGGACTGACTTCAGTCCATCTGCTCTGCAGTCAGAATTGGATTATCAGAATTTTTCACAAGCTGTACTAATGTACCTTCAGAGGAGGCTGTGGAAGAGTAACCAAGGACAGCTTGGCGTGTCCCAGTGCACCCTTGAAAAATAAGAGGCAAAGTATTTGTGTGAAGGGTCCTTCTCTCAGGCCATGATTTGCAGCTGAGGACTTGGAGATCAAAAGAACTTTAAACTCACTGAAACACCTGAAGAACAGAAAGGAGGTGGCTTTCAAATTACCCAAGGAGGAAGCTTCTTGGAGACTCGTGCTCTTTCTAGCATAGGATAGGAACAGTTAGGAGAAACACACACACAGTGTTGAGGGAGGTTTATTTTAAATAGATACCACTTGCTTACAAGAGGTTATTTGGACAGTGCTTACAGTTTGTCATTGCTCCTGGAGGGAACAGAATTGCAGGTCTGAGCTTGCATGAGGCTAGCTGAGCTAATTATGGCTTGCAGGGCGCTGCTGCCAAGCACCAGCCCTGAGTGTGGTGCCAAGTGCTGCTGCTTAAGGCCGCTTGTGTTCGCTTGGGTAGTGGAAGCAGCATGGCTGCAGAAGTGCCAGGTGCACTTTTACTGAAGAGATAAGCAGGCTGTGGTTTCCCCCTTCCTTTCTGGGCAGGATGTGCATGCTTACTTTGGGTGCAGCTGGCTGTTCCACCTGCTGGGAGCTGGAGCACCATGGCAGTTGGGCCCTGGTGTAACCAGTCCTATAGAGGAGATTATATTCCCAGACAGACATTTGCTGATGGAGCTGCTTTGTGTCCTGTAAGTGTACCCCGAGAGCATTATTTCATTCCAGCCCCTGCGGAGAAGCAAGAGTTGAAGCTCTTTTCTTGAAATCTGGTATTCACAGAGGAGGTCAGGAAGGCCTCCAGGTGACTTCAGCTGGTATCTTCATCATGAAGACACTCTGTAGGTCGTAATGTCTGTGTGTGTGTATGGGTCGTGACTGCGCAGGTCCAACTCTTAGGTGTAGGCTAGTGTCTTAGATCTGCGTTGAGCAAAGGCTCTTGTGTTCGAGTTAAAAACGACTTTTCTGGGGATAGCCTCTAACGTAAATCTAGAATCTAGGTGTTTTTTTTTTTCTTCTTGAGTTTCTCTGACACTGAACGCATCACAGAAATATTTGTGGTTCCTAAGCATGATGGAGGTTTAAATGCAGAACCAGGAAAATTGGATTCTTATGCAAGTTGATGTTTGAAAAATACTCTCTCAGCTCTTCCTGGAGGCCTTCATGATAGCTAGGTGAGAACAGCAATGTTGGCTGGCTCCTGCAGCAAGAAGGAATTTGGCATGCAAAGGGGAAACAGCAAGGCCAGAAAGGAGGTGGGGACGGCGTGCTGACCTGTGTTCCAATCCCAAACAGCTGCTGTGATAAAGCCTTGGGTGCACCAGAAAAAACATTCTGAAATAAAACGAATACAGTAAAGTTCTGAACTTCAAATCTGGATCATTTGTTAAGGGAGAATATGGTATTAGCATGTCAAATGCAAGTGTGACAGATCGTTGATAATTGCTAAGTATTTGTTTAGACTGGTAAATTTTATTCTACAACTATCATGGCTTCATGTTGGTACCACTGTGAATATCCAGACTGAGTAGCTGCTAGGTTTAAAAATCAGGCCCTGTAAACTCCATTTACAGCTGTGTTGTATTTGCCTTAGCAAATGCTCCAGTGTTACAGGAACCACTGATGGCTCTTTTAATATAAAGTAGCTTTTGAGTTGCCCCTGCTTTCTTAGAAGACTAGATGGCCAGAAACTAGACTGTTTTGTATCTTTTGTAGTTTTTCCAATTGTCAGAAAGAAAAAGAAGCTTCTAATTCAGCATAAGGCAAGGACTGCATTGAAATCTGTCTTTTTTTAACAGATTTTTGATCTAAGAAAAACCAATCTGATGTCGGTAGGTGTTTGCTCTGGGTGGGACGTCAGGAAAATATACAGGACTCTGCGTAATGGCAAAGGTTGGGAAGCCACTTTTAAGTAATTATGTTAGCTAAACATGATATTAAGAGATAAAAAGTTTTCATAACAGCATATAGGGATTCCAGACCTCTTTCTATACACTAAATGTGTAAAGATCACGACTCTGTTACTCTGACTGGGAGAATTATTTTTTGTTAAGAAAAGAAAATTAAATTAGTTGTTTGATAATATTATTGAGAACTTCTGTTACTTGATGTGAAATTGGATCATGCAGGCTGGTTCTGTGGCACCGAGGCATTCCCCTGTGCTGGCTGAATTCTCAGCTGAGCAATTAGGGCAATTTCTCAGCCCTTTATGCCCCAGGAGCAGCTCAGAAATACTAGAACAGGACCCAGAATTTGGCTTATACTTAGAATCCAAATGCACAGTGAAAGAAAAGAAAAAATGAAGCCAAACCTGTGCTGCTTTATAAGGCACCTGGCTCTTGACCCACATGCGGTAGATGAGGTGAATAGCTGTTGTTTGTGGAGTGGTGCCCGTGTCCTGGGAACAGCAGCACGGGCTGTCGGGCTGACTGAGTCCTGCAGTGCTGGGGATGATGTCAGAAAACACGTCAGCTGGGGACCTTGTTATGGCCAGAACTCATCCCTGCTACTTCACTCCATTCATAACCGCACATTTTAGGGGAAGGTGAGCTGCTTGTGAAAAAGAGAACTGAGCTCTTGAAAGGGTTTTATAAAAAGCTAAAGAGACTGGAATTGTCTCTCTTGGGTGAAATGGAGATGTTTGAAGGATTGTTTTGTGCTGCAGTCAGGCGTTTGCTGGGAAGCTTACATGAGGCAAAGCTGCAGAAACTATTATTAGAACATGAAATGGAGAAAGTGCCCCCAGGTTTGGAACTGCCAGGCTTCCTTCCCTGGTTGGCACGACCCTCTGCCAAGAGCCAGCCACAGGCTTCACGTAGCGTGCCCCATGTTGGGAGAGCTGCCCAGGGCTTCTCTTGTTCTGCGGTGGTCCTTGCTGTGGTGCTTGCAGCTGGCTTTGGGGTAAAGGAGCTCCCTTGGCCTTCCTTGCTCCTCACAAAGCCAGGAGCGGCTGTTCACAGGTCTGAGGCCCCAGGAATGGGGCGAGAGCTGTGGAGCTGTTGGTTTTCATGCCGTCAGTTGGCTGGGTTGCAGAACTCCCTTTCTCTCCTTATAGCTTAAGCCAGCAGTTTAGTAAGAATCGAGCGCGCTGTGCGTTTCATTCACTAATAATTGTATGTAGTCACTAACATACAGATCAGAGGCGTCTGGGTGTGAATACCACTGACTAAAATCAGATGTAGGCTTCCAAGTGGCTTCAGAAATGCTTTTAAGAATGACACCCCATAACTCAGATTCACTCAGCTGTTTGATTCAAGACCTAAAAACCTTTTCCTTTTCTTTTTTTTTTTAATTGTTTTTTACTGCCTCTTTTGGGGAGAAACATAGTTTTCCTTCTAACATGTTTCTCCCTGTGGTGAAGTAGTGGTACAGCGTGCAATGCATTTTAAGAGCTCATTTTCTTACCATAAATTTGTAGGAATCTCTGACAGCATTTTGAATGTAGGAAGAGGCTGAAAACGGGTTTTCTGCATCTGAACGAACTGCTGCAGCAGTTTAACATTTTGTAGCTATGAATAGCTGCAATGCAACCATGTAAAAATAGTAACTCTCTGCAGAGAGAACGAAACTTTTCTTTCCTTTGTAATGCCTTGAGATTACAGATATCACCGGGGACTTCAGTGAGTGGATCAGATAGGAGGTGCTCAAAAAACAGGAAGTCTTATCCACGACAAATAAGCTGCTAGCAAAAATAGTGACCGAGGACAGATTATCACTGACAGCATTCAATGTAATAGAGATGAAACTATTACACCTCAGAGAAACGTATCCTATAATAACAGTCTCAGCAACATGAATGATTTGTTTTTCATGCTTTAAAACTTGTTTTATGACTCAAGCACGAACAATCTGGATATTGTTGATTGCATAAAATCTGTGATTCTCTGCATGTAATTTAAATTCTCAATGTCTGCATTTTGTTCCTGTACTTACTTTTATTTTAGCTTTCCTTGCAATTCCAGGTGCTCCTTCTAGAAAAAAATAAAAGTTCAATCCATGTTTTAAAAACTCTGGTTGTGGTGTTTGCTCTCCAGAGTTCAGCAGATCAACCAGAGCAGCAAGCCCTTGTTTCTTGCAGCTGAGTATTTTGTATCACTGGTGTTCGAGATACTTGTGTTTAGACCTTTTCAGCTCTGTCTCTGTGATAAACAAGTAGATGTGATGTATGCTTTAATGCCTGTGTTCTGCAGAGATATGTTTTCACACACCAGAAATAGGGCAGATTTCTCTCTTATCCAAGAGAGCACCTGCAATAGCCTCTAAGTCCATGAAGTCCCTGAGCCATTTGCAATTAAAAACATATTCTGCAGCTGGCTTAGTTGGCTGTAACATTTGTTTTTCGGGGAGGTCCTGATTTCACTCATTTTTACTAAGTTTTATAGAGGTCAAGTAATCCATGCTTTCTGCCAAAGAGCTAATTCTCTGCTGCATACCACAACTGCAAACAAGTTTGAAAAAAGAATTGCAAAATGTGGTCAGTCAACCAAAGAGCAAAGTTTATCCAAGACAGCAAATCTTGTACAACTGGCTGAGGTACAGGGGAGAAGCAGTGAGAGCAGCTCCTCAGTGTAGTTCAATCCTGTTTGTGTTTCTGAACTGGACTGTAACGAGCAGATGTAGTCTGTTCCTCTTTTTAAAACATAAGGGCACCTACTTTTGAGCAAGCAACTTGCTTTCAGTACAATTGCAAACATCAGAAGGAGCAGGCAACGCCCCTTCTCCCAAAACAACACCCAAATACCAAAGTGCAAATGGAGGCATCTCACTGCTGTGCCCCTGCAGTACTATTCCCCTCTCTTTCCATGCTTGGAGGGATTATAGGACCAAGCTTTCAAAGCAAGGGAGAACCATGTTTCACGAGAAAGGAGAGCATTGCATGGGGTCCTTCCTGACTTCAGTTCATGCCTGTTTTCTCACCAGAACTCTGAAGGAAGGCTGCTTCTGGGCTGTGCAAGGGGCTGGCACTGACCCGGACACCCTGGCCAGCTAATGTCTGATCCCCAGCCCTCCTGGCCAAGGGAATGCAGCAGGGCACACTTGCATAGTCCGTGTGCTTCATGGCAAGGCAGTGCTGGAGCTGTACGTCTTTGCTGGAATAAAACATCTTTTAGCACTTGTTGTTGGCTTTTGTAATGCTTTGCCACCAAGTACTCAAACGGTTTTGTGGCTGTAATGTGTATAGTAGCTACTCAGAAGCTTGGGTTTTGTTGGAGTGACTTGAATGCAGGTTCTGCATTAGCACAGTATACCCAGTGTATGCTGCATGCATTTGTTTGTAGCCTAATGGCAGTATTTGTATGGATTATTTCCTCTCTAAGGCCCAGATGAAGATTGCTAATCCATAGTTTGCACTCCTTCAGACTCTAAGAGATAAAAAAGAGCCCATCTCTGCTGATCGTAGTGCCCTCACCTTCGAATCACAGAATCATGAATGTTGGAAAAGACCTCTAAGATCATCTTGTCCAGCCATCTACCTACCACCAGCACTGCTCACTGAGCGATGTCCCTGAATACCACATCTGTACTTTTCTTGAGCACCTCCAGGGTCAGTGACTCCACCACATCCCTGAGCAGCCTGTTCCCATGTCCAAATCTTACTTGTGTTTTTTTTCTTTTTTCTTCTAACCTCTTCAGTTTGAGTGAACATTGACAAAATTTTGTGGAAAAGAACTCTAGTTGAGATTTTTATAAGCTGGAGCAGGTTGGTTCTTCCTACTTTATCTACATGGTATGTTTGCTTTGAAATTGGTTTCATTGCCGGGAGGTTGGAAGGTACACATGGAGCAAAACACAAGCACACACCCCCTGTCCAGGCTCTGTGAGTCCTGGCAGCAGACACCCATGGGTGCAGACCTGTGGAAACCCAAAGGAAAGCGTCAGCTTAACAAAGTAGTTATGAAAATACGTGGATCTGTGAAAATCGGGAAAGGGTAATAATCACAATAAAAGAAGGGCATAAAACCATTAGAGAGCATCCAAAGGAGGGCTGCAAAGAAAGATGGTGAAGGGTCTGGAGAACGAGGTGTATGAGGAGCGGCTGAGGGCCCTCGGTTTGTTCAGCCCGGAGCAGAGCAGGCTGAGGGGAGGCCTCTCATGGGCCTGCAGCTCCTCACAGGGAGCGGAGGGACAGCGACAGGGCACGAGTGAACAGCACGGAGCTGTCAGGGGAGTGCCGGGCGGGGGTTAGGGAAGGGTTCTGCCCCAGAGGGTGGTGGGCACAGCTGGAGTTCAAAGGGCTTTTGGATGCTGCTCTCAGACATAATGTTTGGTTTTTGGGTGGTCCTATGCAGAGCTGAGGGTTGGACCCGATGATCCTTGTGGGGCCTTCCAACTCAGGGTGTTCTATGATTTGTTCGTAAATCCCCACAGGACAGTTTACACGCAGTAGAGGCAAAGCTCTAAAACAAAAGATCCATGTGTGGGTAGCACAACCAAGCACTTGCACAGAGATTCCCGTCTTCAAAGCACTGAACACGCTTGTTAATTATGCTGTACTAGCCTTTGAGGTTATCAGGCATGTATTAATAACACTGTTTTATAGGTGGAGAAATTGAGTCAAAGAAGTTATGCAATTTACGTTAGATTAAAGAGAGCCGTAACAACAGGTAGAACATAGGCTGCTGTGTTGTACAGCAGCACCCTGCTACCTCAGTGCTGCCGTCTGTAGGTCCAGCTGTAATTCCAGCTGTGCCCTGCTGGCAGGGACAGCCTGCTGGTGGCCCCAGGTGTGCCCCAGAGTGAACCCACAACTTCCTCCCATATAAAGCACTAGCTGCCCAGTGTAGCCAGGATCATCTCTCAGTTAGGCCCTTTTTCAACAAGTCCCTTGTATTAGACACGTGCAGTGGTGTGTAAGCTAGCACGCAGTTTTTCTCCTACCACTGCTTGCTCCTGGGTTTCCTAGTGGAGTAACACTTACGTGTGCATCCTTCTGTTCTCCAAAATGATTTTTCAACCCACTACTTAGCTTTAACCATATCTGACAGCAGGCTTGAGGTCTCAAAAAATCCTGCATGTTCTGTAAAAATACACAGCTGATTAGATGAGACAGATCCTTCTATTTAGTGAAGGGCTTGTCTGTTTTCTTATCAGACAGAGGAGAACATACATGAGAGAGCCCTGGTTGGAATTTACCCAGTAACATAGCCACCAGAAGAACAACACGAGACCGAAATCCAAAGAACAGCCTGTTCCACCAGATTAGCAGCCCTTGGAACTGCTTGTTTCTTTTCCTTTTCTTGATTTTTTCCATAACATCTCTTGTGTCTGCAATATTGGCTGTTGTGGTTCTGGATGCTCTGATGAGGACACAAAAAACCTCTGTCACGGCATTGGCCCATTTGATCACTGCTGTGTAACCAAGTAACATGTGATATGTAAGCACCAGATATCCATCAAAATGTGAAGTGTAGTTCTTTCCATTGCTGACAAGTCCCGATTTTCCTGCAGTACCTATGCTTCTTTTTGGATGGTGGAGGCTTCTGAAACTGGATGGTTCTGTTTCCTGTAAATGACATCTTGGTTGTCAAGGAGGAGCGTTATTGAGTAACGCAATAAATTACATGTCAAGAAGTTATACCAGTAGATGCTCTGTTGTTAAGGGTTGAGGATGAGGTCAGGTTAATTATTAATTACCACTTTTATGACCAGTAACAATACCATGAATGCCTCTTCTGTGACAGCTGCCCCACCTGGGCTCTGATGCTTTGTCCTCACGTGCTGAGGCTGAGGCTGCCTGTGCCTGGCCCTGAGCACCCTGCTGTCTGTCCCTGGGCTCAGGCACTGCACCCTGAGGACTGGGCCCATCAGCACAGCTCTTTTCTCTCCTACATCACACTGACGCTGCCTCTAGCTTCTGAGAGAAGAGAAGGAGGAACGTGAGATCCAGCACCGTTTTCCAATATTAATGGTCCTTCTTTAAATCTAAAATGACACGGAAGGTTCGTGCTTGTACCCTCTACCCAAAGATAGCACTAGTCTGAACCAGTCTTGAGAGGTCTTTGCTTAAGCTGTTCTCAGCAGCCTGGCGGGGCAGCCACCCCACATTCTCATTAGAAGGGCATCACTGTGCCTTACCCCGTGCAGGTACCCTCTGCTGTTCTTATCAAATGAGGCAATGAAATGCTGAGGGGGAGGACAACTGTGTTCCTAGGTCTCCAGATGGCTCTGGTCATTCATTGTTTAGCACAATAGAAAAAGTTGCTAAAGGGCTGTCAGGCACCACAGCCTTTCTTCAGTAGGTGTGGGTCAGTGCCTGGTTCTGAAGTCCAGGTACTCTCAGCTGCAGCTGTGCTCATGATGCAGAGCTCATGCCTTGCACCAGAGGAAAGAGCACTGCTGCTGCCCTGCTAGAATGTGGCAGAGGTTGCCCTACACCTTTTCCTCTTGAGTCCTCATATGCCTCAAAGGTTGCATATACGTGATGCACGACCCTGTTCCTGTGTGCCTGCATTCGTGTTCGTGAAGCAGGTAGACGAAAGCTGCTGCTGAAGCGTGAAGGACTTACTCATCCATGCAGTGCCCTTCCCAGGTCTGTGGCTGGTGATAAAAGTGATTTGGGTTTGGACTGAGTCGGGGAGAAAGCGAGCAGCAGATACGTGGTTGTGTGAAATAAGGGTTGAAGTGTCATTTTTTACCAGTGTTCAAATTCTTAAGTTTTCAGCATGCATCTAGCAAAGTGGCAAAGGATGGAAATGGAAGTTAAACTAAACACCTCCTCCAGTGTTCTGCTTGCTGGTTACAAATCCTGAGCAATGTATTTGGCAATAGATGTGGCAGACACTGCTGTACCCAGCAGTGAGCTCTGAAGACCTGTTCTGCACTCAGCTCCTGCTGGGAAACCTGAGTAAATCCCCCTAGTCCTGCTTGTGACAGGTTCCTTATCTGTAAAAGGTCCAATTGTACTGGCCTCCTCTGTAGATAAAGAGAGTGTATTTTAAGGTCTGCTTTGTGAAGAATGTGTAATGCTCTAAGAGAGTTTCTTACACTCTGCTCCACAGCAAGGAGCAGATAAATGACACAAAATGAAAGCTAACAGGTTACATCTGCAGCTACATGGGCCTGCACGTAGGGATGGGTCACTTTTCCCTGCTCTGACAGCTGGGGCCGTAGCTGGGAGTGAGGTAGGACTGGGGCAGGGTGCCCGTGGCAGCTCACTGAACGGCTGCAGCACGGCACTGCTGGCAGTGACCCGGGGGCTGCCCCAGCTCCCAGCTGTGCTGTCCTGCTGCATTTCTTAGGAACCCAGCTCTCTGTGCAAACACCGTTCACTGCGTGTTGCTTTGCAGTTTGTGTTGTGACTGCTGCTCACAGGGAGCAGGTAAAACGCATGTCTGGTTTGCTTTCTGAAGTTTTATTTAGGTATCGCTAGGTTTTATGTTCTTTCCCACCAAGTTACCTTCTGTTGTTTTATTTTTCATATTTTTCTGTACTTTTCTTCCGTTTGATAACGGACATCACATGGTCTTCGTAGAATGGAATAATTTTTCTCATTAACCCATTAATTAAATTGGTTAATTTTTCTCCAGAAATTACTTATATGTCATCTCATTGAGGCTTACAGATGAAGGCCCTCATACACATTCATGCTATAAAATCTCAGATTGTTGCCTGCATAAAAACGTCATCAGCTCCATCAGAACACTGAAATCCGAATCTCTCTTCATTGTGAACACAAGAAATAGATTTTAAATGGCAAAGAGCAAAGTTTCTAATAAAAATATAATTTCTAACCTCTGATTGCAAATGCTTCTGTTTGTGCTATTTCTCATTTAAATCACTGTAAAATGTGATATATGGGCTTCAGCAGCTGCCGTATCAAAGGCTTTACATTTCATTATTATTTGTTAAAATTAAAATGCCGTAGTAATGGTGATTCACTTTTATCTGATTAACAAATGAATTTTACACTGCCTCAACCTGAGTGAAATAATTTTAATGACGTTTTAAAGTCGGCTATTAAGTTGCTTTATATCATCCCAACAAGATACTCTTGGATACACAATAATTAACCTCTTGTTCTCTCCTTACTGCACCTGGACAGAACCATGGTAGTTCTCTGCTAAGGGAGCAGTGGGTGGGAGCTGCTCCCTGCACCATGCCTCCCTCTGGGCATGTGTTAGTGCCAGTGTCCTGGGGAATGAGACTCTTTGCAGGGCAGCTTGGGAGTGTTTTCTTTCATTTCTTTGTTAGCCTTCACCGACTAAAAGTTTTCTTCTTCAAATCTGCTTTGGGAACCCGAAGAAGAACACGTTTGTTCTGGCAAAAATTCTGATCTGTGGGTATGGTGGCAAGAGATAACTCTGACTCTGTGAGTTGTCAGGGAGATCTGTAAATGCTCCACTGGAGGATCATAGAATGGCTTGGGTTGGAAGGGACCTCAAAGATCATCTAGTTCCAACCCCTGCATGTACAGGGTTGCCAGCCATTAGATCAAGTACTAGATCAGATTGTCCTGGGCCACATCCAGCCTGGCCTTGAACACCTCCATGGACAGGGCGCCCACAGCTCTCTGGGCAGCCTGTTCCAGCACCTCACCACCCTCTCTGTGAATAACTTCCACCTGACATCTGATCTAAATCTCCTTCCTTCAGTTTAAAGCCATTTCCCTTTGTTCTATTGCTGTCTACCCATTTAGAAAGTTGATTTCCCTCCTGTTTATAATCTCTCTTTAAATACTGAAAGGCTGCAATGAGGTCTCCCTGCAGCCTTCTCTTCTCCTGACTGAACAATCCCAGCTCCCTCAGCCTGTCTTCTCAGGAGAGATGCTCCAATGCTCTGCATGTCTTTGTGGCCCTCCTCTGGACCCTCTCCAGAAGATCCACATCTTTCCTGTGTTGAGTGCCTCAGACCTGGACACAATGCTGTGCTGGATAAATGCAATGCCACGTGTCTTCTGCTTGTGCAGCAGAACGGGATCTTACTGGGATATCAGCACGCAGTTTTTGGGGTGTTCACAGGCTTTTTGAAACTGATTCTTGGCCCATTGATGCAAATGAATCAAAGAGCTCTGCTCCCGCTGTTCCCAAGGCCTCCAGCCCTGCCTCCTGCTGCGTGCTCCTGCTCCCTGCCCGCCCTCCCATCGCAGGAGTTCTCTCAGCCTCACCCCTCCAGCCCCACGGGCTGCAAGCAGGATGGCAGCCGTGCCCACCCGCCATGCTGCCCCTGCACTCCACTCCCCATGTCTGCTTCCAGCTCAGGCTGTGCTTCTGTGAGCTCTGCCTCAAACCACATTTGCAGTTCCCTTGCTGAACCTCTTATGCCCACTTTTACCTCATCGGCAGATCTGAATAACTGCCCAGAAGTGCTATTGAGAGCGTTTCCAGTTCCTTGCCGCTGATGGTAGCGCATCCAGGGTTTGTATTGACAGATTAATTTGCGAGTCCGTGCAGCGGGGACTGTTGCTGGAGGCTGCTCCCCAGCACGCTGCGTGGGATCCTGCATTGTCTGACTGACTCTGAGCCCGTTTGATCCCTGTAGGGGGTCAAATGTTTGACTCCAGCCTTTTTTATGTTTGTATTTCTCTCAGGCAAATAGAACCGAAAAAAAAAAAAAAAGAAAAGAAATCGGAGGGACCAAAGTGGAGCATTCTCATGAAAAAAATAGTTGCAAAATACAACGCACCTTTTGTGCTGAAGTTTGAGGGTGGAGGCAGGGCTTGCGGGAACGGACAGTGCCGTTCTGCTGAGGTTGATGACATGGCTTTCTTCACCTGCAGAAATGTTTTGATTTTATTGTATTTGCCATTAGTCTTCTTGAGGAACAAACGCACGGGTGAGTTACAGAGGACACTTCTCCAGGACCCTGCCTGCTTCTGCCCGAGGGTGGCGAGCTCCTCGTGCTTCCCCTTCACCTTCAAGGTGCAAACGTGCTCTCGAGACAAACTTGAGGACAGGTCACTGCTGTGGAACTGACAGCAGCCAAGAGTCCCTCGCTCTGCTCACAGGAATGTTCTTTAGGGGCTGTCCTTTAACTATGGGAATTCTATTTTTGAGCCTTTATTCATATGGAAGTTCTGCTGGTGGAAGCAGCTAGCAAGGCAAGCGCTATTCCTTGAGACACGGGGCACAGACTGAAACTGGTTCACACTTAAAGATCATCTGAGGCATTTCAATAGGCCGGATTGCCTGGGAAGTTTGTACTTGAGTTTCAGGTTCAGTAAAGTTAGCAGTTTCTGGCTGTGAGCTGCTGTAAATGGCCAAATGTTGTTCAAAAGCCGTGTTGTAGCTGGAAAAGTTGACTGCATCCTTTAGAGGACCACTTGAGTCTGAGGACAGTTATTTTTACTCTTCCATTTTGTTCTAACTAAATATTTGTACTTGCTCTCAGAACAATAGCTCCCACCACACTGGAGCCTTTGCCCATTGCACAGCTTTTCATACCTCCTCTGTAGTGATCCATGCAGTGACCAAGGGTCTCATCTGCTTAGTTTAGCTAAATATAGACTTTTCAAGCCCTTGTACAGAGCCTAATCCATACCTTTACTAAGCTTGACAAGCTGAATCCAATGACATAAGCAGCTGATGCAGCTTTATGGATAGAGGAATCCCCTACATTCTGTTACGCCTGTTCTAATCTGCCAGGGTTTGTTTAAATTTCCCAGTGCTTAATCTGGAATTTCACTGCCTGTACGTACTTGACTCCGAGGGCTGTGTTGTTGTGATGATTTTTCCTGTCTGCAAACTTACTCTTCAGTTTTCCGTGCTGTCTGCCCAAGGAGACCTGATGATTTTGTGTATTTTCAAGTGTTTATTACGACAAACATGAGCCAAATCTCCGATTGCTTTTACGTGATTCGGAAACAGTTTTGTGATTACCAGCAATGCTGCAGCTCTGTTTGCAGGTTGCACTCACAGTAACGAGAATTCCTCCAGGTTTGATTGCTCCCACCTTTGCTCTTTGGTTTGGGGAGGGCTGGGTCCCATACTCGCAATGGTGGCTGCAACAGGATGAATATCCACGAAGGTTTCTGGCAGAATCTTGCTTTGACAAAATATTTACAATGATTACAAAAAAGATTTATTTCTGTATCTTACCCTCTTTGGCTTTTTCCAGCTTTGGTGGGGTTTTGGGGGATGCTGTTTTTCAAAAGCAAGATTTGTGGCTTGTAATCCTGATCCTTACAGTTATGCATCACTGTGTGACTTCAATTCAAAGTGGTTTCAAACCCACTTCTGTTGAAGTCAGAGGGTCACAGCGTATTTTGTTCCCTACTTCTGGATCAAAACAAGCCGCTAGAGCCCATGAATTCTGCTCTTCCTGTGCTCATCGCCAGCGGTGTGCAGGAGGGCTGAGCGCTACTGCGTATGCACTGCTGCAATTTCCATGGTACGTGCCCAAACACTTTCCCTGGCAGAAGAGAAATGCTGGAGTGTTTTGCTGACTGAGGAGCCCTGAGAAGCATTTCAGGGTGTGAGGCAGAGAACTCCAAGGTGGCTGTGGCCATAGTGTGCTCTGTCTGGTTTCTGAAGGGGCTGGGGTCCCTTGCCTGGCCAAGCCCTGATGGAGCCGTGGCACAAGGGCTGCATCCCACAGCACCCAGCTTGCTGTAAGGAAGCAGAGGGAGTTTTCATACACTGCAAAAAAGTGCCTTGCAGTCCGAGCCGCTTCAGGCAGAACAAGCAGGAGCAGAATCCTGTTTGCTTTTCCTCCTCCTGAGGAACGGTGCCACTCTGGAGTTTGATTCTTTGGCTGGATGCTCAGCATTTTGACTGCACAACATCTTATCTTGGGTACTTCATTCCTTTGCAGTTTAGTTTTGTTTTTCCCCAGCGCAGTGCCCTGCCATTGGCTTGCACCCGCACTGTGTGCCCGCAGGCTGTGCTGCATTCCTACGTACGTTGTGCCATCCAAAATTATCTCAGTGAGTGTTCCAGCAGCTGCCATGATACAGCCCATCCTCTTGGCAGCCAGGAGGGCTGTGAGCTGCATGTCTACTTTTTGTATTCATATATTATAATGAGATGGAACCTACAGAAGCCTTGCATAGGGTGTACCTTGGCAAGAGTGCCCCAGTAGCCAGCAGCAGTCTGTACACGCCTGATAGTGCCCTTCAAAATGGCACTTTTTAGCACCACATCATGAGCACGGGCTGCAGAACATCTGCTCTGACTGTGCCTGACTGCAGCAGCACCTGAGCTTGGCTTTGGTATTGCTGTGTGTGGTCAGCACACTAAGAGCACAGCTTACAGGGTGGAGGGGTTTATTTCATTAACTTGCTTGCTTGGAAATGGAGTCAAGCTAATGTCATATTTGTCTTTAAATATTCCAGCTGCGTGGGTGTTGAAGAAGAGGAGGCGCCAGATATTGACATCTATCATTGTCCAAATTGTGAGAAAACTCACGGGAAGTCTACTCGTAAGTATACTTGCTTAGGTAGATAATAGATTTTGTATGCTTGAAGAGAAGAAGGGGGTTGGGCTGGTTGGTTTGTTTTTTTGTTAGGTAAAGGGACATTTAAATAGTTTGTGTCATAAAAATTACCATTCAAAACGTGACGTAAAAGAAAAGATGCTGGGAGGGAGAAACAGGATTGGATTCTGGAGATGTGAGTTCTGCTCCTGGTCCCACTGGGTCTTGGGCAGTGCATGTGAGCCAATGCGAGCACCCCACTGTTCTGCTTCAGTCCCAGCCTGTGCAAGAAAATTATAGTTCCTTCCGTGAGCACTGTGAGGCACATACTGCTGTGGACTAGAAAAACCCTACAGAGGCAGCTAGCTCTAATACAGTGATTTTTTCAAACTGCATGGTGTTTTTTGTCTTTTGATGAGAAGAGTAAGAATCGATGTGTTCTGCTTGGCCTGGGTATAAAAGTGCAGCAATTTCAGCAGCAGTCAAAATTGTAGGATGCACCGAGGGTGCCAATTCTGGCTGTTATTTCACAGGCAAAAGTTCTCCTGAATAAAAGTGACAGTTGATCTCAGTGGGAGCTTTGTCTGGGAAAGAACTGTGGGATGTGTTTGCTTTTGGTCAGATTAATTTACAAATTCTTTCTATTACACAATGGGAAAAAAAAAAAGAAACCAATTGCTGTAAAAGATTAAATGTTTTACTTGAAAGCCCTTTATTGTAAATAAGCAACAGCGATGTGCGTTTCCCCACTACTTTGCAGCATTACAGCCACACACAGAGGAAGAGCGCAGTGCTCATCTCCCAGGAGCACAGAACCGTAATGTTCCTTTTTAGTGAGAAATAAGGGATGGCTGGAAGCTGATTTCTGTTGTGTTCAAGCTCAGTAATACTGAAAACGACCAGTTATTTCTGCCCTGTCTTGAAAATCCAAGACAGGGCAGAAATAACTGAAATTACTTGAAATTAACTTGAAAATTCCAAAGATAAAAGGGGAAAATTCTGAAATGTTTTGTGGGCAAAAAGTCAAATCGTTTTTCCACTTTGGCTTTTCCAACCTGGAAACCTGAACAAGCTGCAGCTGCTCCATCTCCCAGATGGTTTGCTACAACTGTGGCACAAGCAGGGCACGCACAAATTGGGCAAAAAGCCCTTGGGAGGCAAGTCATGGTGGGCATAACAAAGTCAGTATGTCTGTTTTGATTGAACGAATCTGCCCTTCTCATGTCTTGTCAGGAGATTCCTAACAAAAAACACAGGAAATCAGTCAAACAACCAACCGCAAGTTATCTTAGAGTGAATAATTTGCCACTATAGAATGGGTTGTACTGAAAAGTAAGGTAGAACTGCAGACACTGTGAGGAACTTGTTGGGGAGGGCTTCTAGCCTTTGCATGGCATTGAGATGTCCGGTGCTTTGATTTCTTCCATTTTGCTTGGAATTACAAATGAGAGGCAGCTCCTTTTCAGTGGGAGGGGGGAAAAATCAGACGGAAGTAGCCAAAGTCAGTAATCAGGAATTAAACGTAAATCCTTTTTAAAGCATAATCTTAGAATTCAAGAAATGGCAGTTCCAATAAAAAGATTACAAGTTTAACATACCAGTTAAGATGAAGAGAATTAAACCAACCGCAGTCCTCTGATGCTCTAAGAAGGCTTTTGGCTATTTAATTCTTTTTACTCCAGATAGAATCTGGCTTGGCAGCATGGCTCTCAGTCAAATTGTACAGCATGGAGAAGGTGGTTCTAGAGCACTGCTGCTAGTTACAGCCTATCAGCATGGCAGAAGTGCAGAACGTGATGGTGTTCTCCAGTACATCAGTACAAGTTTGTTTTCTCCCTACAAAGGCATTACAGAAAGTTAGAAGATGTACAGGACCAGTCCTCAAAGTAGCAGTGTGTAAAGATTTCGAGAGCATTTAAACATCAGTTATTGATTGCCTTGCCTTCTGTTTTGGTGGAAGATCACAGGATCCTCAAGCTGCATAACAGTTTCCACCATTAACTAATGGAATCATGGATTCTGCTGAAAAAAAATATGGCGTTATCCTGTAGCCACCTCTTGTGGAGTGCAATAGGCTAGAAAAGTCGAAAGACCAATTACATGACAGCAGGAACAGCTTGACTTAATGCATTCATTCTGGCAGGCATTTGTATGCGGTACATCCTGCTCCGCAGCACTCGGGCTCTGCTGGGACTTCTGTGGGATGATCAGTTTCATTTGTTTATTAGCTGTTACAATATATGCTTAAACGAGTTATCTAGCAGTATCAGTTTTGTAATAAATAAGTGTTGTGCCAGAGCCAGTAGTTCACTGGTAGGATTTAATTACTGCAAGATTAGCAGAGGGAAACACAGACACCAATTGTCTGTTATGCAACTTGTCTGGATTTGAAAATATATGTGTATTTCTGGAACACGCATTCCTCAATATATGTTTTCCAGATGTTAAATTTAAAAATCATTTTCCTCCTCTTACATTTTTCCACTTTGCCAATGTGGCTTAGTGGCTACTATTTCAGAAAATTGCTTCCTGTCATATGACATTTTAAGCCATTTCAGTTTAATGAAATTTGTAGGGACTTCTCTTTGGGAAAAATTATACGCGTTCACAGAAAGGGTTCTGACATCAATTAAATAAGATATAAGTGCTTTGTTAAGGCTTGACTCATTTCATAACACGGTCTGAAATGTTGGGCTTGATTGCTGTCTGATGTGCAGCAGTGACAATCAGGATACGTTCTTTGGAATCAGTGAAGTTACGTGCACGGACCGACGCTAGGCTGAGTCTCTTTAAGTAGTTAAAGCCTTCAGTGTAAATCGACAGAGAACCATGAGGGTGCTTCGAGGTACCCCTTCTTCACAACTACAGTTGAAAAGAATGTACCTTTAAAGCCTGGAATTGTACATTTTGAGGCCATAGGAATGCATTCCGTCTTTCCTCTGAGGTGTTTTCTGTAGGAGAAGAGGGTTATGCTTTCCAAAGGTCAAATTTAGATCAGAAAGTTCTGCAGAAAAATAAATCTGTAATCATTTAAGAAAAAAAAAAAAAAAGTGCCCTTTCAGGCCAGAGCTCGTATTTGTTGCACATGTTAATGGCCTTTAATCCTTACTGCGGTCTTCATGGTACAGATAAAATGTAAGGAGAAGGGCTGAAAATGGGCCAAGTGCCGGTGTTTGATGCTGTGGGATGGCCTCCAGCCGGCGGCTCGCTGCGGTCCAGGAGTTTGGGGGCTGGCTGCTGGTGCTGTGCAAGAGGTGGATCCCAGCAGCACCAAAGGAAAAGCTGCCTGGTGCTCTGGGGGGCGTTGCAGTGCATTTCTCAACAGCACGCTGATTTGCTGCTTTTATTTCTTAGAGTTCCATGCTATCTGAGACATAATAAAAGAACATGCTAATAATTTTCCATGTGACAAGCAGCACCTGTTTCGCTGGGACTTGTGCTAAGAGTCCCAGCGCTGGATAGATCAGTGTGAGGGGAGGGGGCCAGCACGGAGAGGGACAGAAGAGGAGGAAGGTTTGGCATTCATGTGGGGCTTGCTTCCTTTGTTACCAGGAGCATTGAATTAATGCACTAAGCCTGAGAGTCATTAAGATAAAGAACTTGCAGCTTTAATGAATATATCCAGCTAGGCTGGAGAGCCGCATGGAACTAATAAAACCAGCATGCTTTGTGCAAAACCTGGGGTGGATTCCTCGGTAGATGTCTTTGCTTGAGTTATTCCAGGGTTGTGGTCAGGAAAACAAAATTAGCTTTTTCCAGACCTTATGTCTTATAGCTGCGGCCTCCAGATTCCTTTCTTAATGAAAAAGTACATGGAAATGTGTGTGTGCATGTGCAAAGCGTGAGGAGAGTGCCATCCATGCGTGGCTACTTGATTTGGGGGTTAGAGATTGAGTTTTGTGATATAAAACAAGAGTAAAAAATAAAAGAAAGTTGTGACGTGAAAATTCTTCTAAGTGGCTTGAAATGATATGACTATATGTTTGAAACAAAACAACTTACTACAAAAATGAGCCTGCCCAAACAGACTATGGTAGTAGGAACAGCTGAGAGAGATAGCGCTGACTAAGATAAAAACCGGACCAGTTTTTCTTGCTCTGTGTTATCTGTCAAAGGCAAGGCAGAGCTACATAGACATCTGACTTGCTTATTTGTGCTTATTTCAGCTGACCCTTTTTCCATGAGAAACTGGGAGCATAGTTAAAGGCCTTCCGTCTGATGGCATCATTTCAAAGCCCAAGCCTGCCTGACCTTTCAAAACCTAGGAAGAAGTTCTAAAAATTGCATTTGTGGTGCCCTTGCATCTTTTTTTTTTTTTTTTTTTTCCCTTTTATGTGAATGTTGTACGCAGGGCATAATTCATAGCCCAACCAAATTGATGTCAAATCTGCCACTGCTGGACAGACCTTTAGACAAAGGTAATTTATAATAAATATGTTCGTAAAGATCTATACAACACAGTGACAGAGCAGAAAAGTGGCTTTCCGAGGGCTTTTTGTGTATATGACAAGTACAAAATGTCCAGAGCCTGTGTTTGCATGAAGCCTGTGGTAGCTGTGCAGTTCAGTAATTATCCGTCTGGTTGCCCTTATGTTACAGAACGAGCACTGTTCAGTATGTAATGGATCTTCAGGCTACAGTATAACTGTTTAATGGTGAATTGAGAGCAGTATTAAAATTGGCACTGCACTATAGTGGGGGCTCCCTCTTCTCTGCTCGCCTAAGAAATGCTGTGATGCGTCATTCCTTCAGATGTCTTCATTTTCTTCTACTTAGCATTTGGTACTGTCCAAATCATTCTTTTTCAGTGAAAAAGAAAAGAAATTGGCATAAACACGATACCGGGCAGAGTACGGAGGTCAAACCTGTACAGAATGGAAGTCAAGTCTTTATAAAGGAGCTTCGAAGTCGTACGTTTCCAAGGTAAGTTGTTGAGCGGTGTAAGTAAACAGTGTTCTTGTGGAAAAGCAGGTACAGCCATTTTGTGTGAAGCTGGTCGTGATTCTCCCCGGAAGCAGTATGTGCTATGGGGAGATGATGTTTAAGTGAATTGTTTAATTATGAATATGCCAGGCTCTCCCCTTTCTTCGTTTGCGCAGCAGTATTAAAATCTACTGTTGATTGAGTCCAGCTCCTGTGATTTTGGTAGAAGCTAGTATTTGTGGACACAAGGATACATTTGGCTCCTACATCATATGCTTGAATAGCAGACTAAGAAATTTGTTGCATAGAATTATCCAGTTCTCGAAAATACTAATGGTTTTGCTGAAGTCTCTCTCCATCTTGAAAAGAAGAACAATGACATCCTCAGTTGCTACAGTGATAAAGACTCCCTTATTTAGGGTAATGAATAGTGCTAATTGTTAGGTGGTGTGTTCCACACTTTATCAGGCTGTTCCACAGCCATTCGTAAGAGTGATGATTTTCCTCTCGTTCTTTAATGTAGGCCTTAGCCAAGTAAATTCTCAATTATTAATGACTGAGTATTTTAGAAGTGTCTGCGGAGTGTGCCTGGTAAACACAGATCTTCTTTGTTTTAGGATTTAATTTCACATTTCATTTCAGATAACGGTCACCAAGCTGGTCAAGGGGAAGGCGGAAATACCCCAGCAGAGTGTTACAGTGCTTACAGATGTATTTCACTTGATTCAGGACTCAGTAAACGTATCTGTTTGGCTATTTTTTTCAGGCCAGTTTTATTTTTGTCCTAGGTTTGGTTTTGTTTTGAATACAGAGTGACTGGAAAGGTTGCAAAGCTGATTTCATTAAAAAAGGGGTCAAGGTGTAGGCAGAATGATTGCAGCAACCTAGCATGGCCTGGGAAAACTGCAGGTGCTGGTGGCTCCTGTAACCAAAACCTTCAGCTTGTGCTCAAAATCCAAACCAGCAGTGTACCCCAAAAAGGCAAGGATCACATTTAGAATGACAAACTCCCTCCAGAGAAGATAGGAATTCTGGTTTTTAGTGGATGTCTTCACTTTGCCAGTCGCTCCAGGGAGATGTGTTCTCAGTTAATGCTTTCAGCACCTCAGTGAAAGTTATACGAAATTGTATGGGATTTCTCCTCTAATTTAAAGAAACAGGAATTTGGCTCAGTATGTTGTGTTTTTCCCAAATAGTGAAAAAATTATGGGCGTCCATTTTTGTTTTGGCTTGGTTTTTTTGTTTTCCATTTACATGTGCATATGAGAAAATCCGTGCTGCCAGATAAGAAAATCTCTCCTGCCAAAATAGAGAGCAAGAAGAGTCTGTAGTTCAGAGTCCCTGTGAGATGCAGGCTACTGGCAGTGGCACTTGTGGCATTAGCAAAAAAGTCTTGTTGAGAAATTTTCTAAAGAAAACAAATGAAATCTGCACATGTTCACAGAACAAAGCCAGGACCCAGCAGTAGCAATGTGATGAACTGAAAAAGGGGGGGCTCGGTTTAAAGGCAGAAGCAGCATTGCTGATTCACGGAACGCAACACTCAGCTGTAACCAGTCGGTCCCTTGGTGGAGCTCAGATCAAAAGGAACCCTGAGGAAAGCAAACAAGCAAAAAGCTGGGTTCACGTCATTCAGCTCCTGAATTTTTAATGCCAAAATAGCGGTAGAGTAGTAATAATAATAACTACATTAATTGGTCAGGTACTGCAGCGTAGGCGTTGCTCTCCATTTTGGCACCATCGTTGCTAGATGTTTCTGTGGCGCATACAGAAGCAAATCAGGCTTGAACAAGTGTGTGATATACGTATGGTCTCTGTAAACAGCAGAAGTTTAATGGTACGTCAGTATTTCTACAGACTGAGAATCAATTGAAAGACTGCACTGCACATGGTACGTTCACCAGGAGAGCAGAAGAAGGAACCTATGTGGGTAACACACAGCTCCCTATGCATTACTGCTGCTGCAGCATCTCTCACCGCCCATTTCATCAGCTGGCGTGGTACCCCCCCATATCCTGTGCTTTTTTGATGTCATATTGATGCCAGGCATGCTAGATTTACCTCTGCCAGCCTGTCAGATGCCATTTCATACCCAGGAGATAACAGAGCTCCATGAATATGCTCTGGAGCTTTCCAGAAGGTAGATTAATTTGATTCATCCAGTCTTACGCTTTACTCCGTCATTACACACAGTTCTAGTCTGTGCTCTTTGTTTCCCAAATGCTTTCCTCCTCTTTGTTATCATCTCACAAGATTACCTGGAATTTAAAGAGGAGCTTAGCTGCAGTTAATTAGTACCTACTTTGTCAAGAGGTATCCTGGTTCTCTGAAGCAGGAAACCCTCCGCGAGCCTAATGTGCACTCGGTGGGCAGCAGAGAAGTGTCGAGCTGTAAGAGCACAGGACAAGACCTCATTTACCAGATGCTGCCTTCCTGTGAGGTTCTCCTATAGTTCACTTCCAGCTCTTTAACATTTCTAGCCTCACTTCTTCGTGCTTGCGTAAATATGGAACGCTATGATCCACGCCAGGCCTCAGGACATGCCTGCCTTGCCCTCCTCTTTTTGGGAGCTGAGAATGTGAGCTGTAGTTCAGAGCTGATGCAGAAGAGGGCAGTCATGTATTAGCCTTACAGGTTCCCTGAGGTAATGCTTTTGGGGGTAAACCGGCAAAGTTTGGTTATTTCCCCAGGCCCCAGCCTGCTGGGGACAGGGCTCCAGGAACGTCTTCCCAGAGCCCAGCCTTGGCTTGGTTACCCGAGGTGGTGCGAAGAGAGACCCGCCACGTCTTTGCTAGAGTGCTCCTAAGGCTTCTCTTCATTTACAGTCCCGTCGTTTCTCGCTTTGCATTCAAAATGTTTTGTTCTTGAAAAGATCGAGAAATTGGGCTTGAAGCTCCTTTAGAGTTGACTCAGGGGTCGTTTGATAAACCTGCCCTTTGATTCGTCACTTTGAAGCCCTCTCAGCTGCTGGAAGATGATTTGCAGGATATTTCCCAAACCGTTTATTTGACTACTTAAAAACGATTTGCAAAGTCTTTCCCAGGCAATTTATTTGAGATTATGCAACAATTTAAATATTACCCTCTTTAAATCGAAATATTTAATACTAATTTCTTTGGCGTAGATCACCGGTAACAAGACAGATTCCTGTAGTTAGGAAAATGGTCTCTCACCATGAGATGTTATTTCAGAAGTTTCCAGTAGTTGGTGTATTAGAGTTGAGTGAGTCAGTTGCAGACGATTTTGCTGTGCCTTATGTGCTTTGTAACACGTTGCTTTATGGCTTTTCTCTTACGAACTTTGCATATAATTAAGGTTTTGCAGTTAGCTGTGATCATCAACGTGGTTCATAGGAATACCACTAGCCACCTAGGTACAGAGATCCAAGCTTTTGATTCCATCACTTTCCATCATGTGTAGTCACTTAAATCTATTCAAGAAAAGTACTGGATGCTGCTGAAGCATTGTTTATCATCTTCTGAAGGCAGGTCTCAGTGACAGCCTAAAGCACCAGGTAGCCCAGTGCCACCTGAAAGACTACTGACCATCAGCTCTGCTGAGCCATTTTCCCAAGGCCTCAGGGTTTATTGTTTCTACTGTTGTCTCTCTCAAAGACTGTGTTTTGACTGATTCTCAGAGGTGCTTTGCATGTAGGATGTTTGCTCCAAGTATTAGGAATTTTGGTTTTTGAGAGTACTCATAAGAATTGTTTTCTCTTAAAAAAAATGTAAAAATGTGTGTATATATGTATATTCACAAATATGAACTTGTGTGCTTTATGACCAATAGGTTGTTTTGTTGGCATTGTATGTTCTGGTGTATCTGCCTATTTTCAAGTTTCTATTTAGAGAATGCTTTTGGTTGACTTTGAATAAATGTAGCACTTATTTGTACGGGAAATCGAATGTTAAGAGAAGACATACATTCACATACTGCTTACTCTTCAGTAGAGCAACCCACAGTGACGTAGGAAAATCACAGCAGAGCTGGCATTTGTGAAGAAGTTAAGAAGTGGGTTTCTTTTTAAAAAATACATATTTTAGCATTTGAATAAAATAATAGAGGTCCAAGCATATTCTGGATGTTTCAAAACAATGAAGGCAACCAACTGAACAAAATGTGTAACGTGGGGGTTGGGAAGAAGTGACTGCTTACCGACGATGTCACTTTATTCTTGCCTACCCGTAACTTTTTCCTTTCAGTAGCAAAATGCAGAAGATGCCAAGCTCTGTATGGAAGCTCCTTATCTCTGAATCTACCTTTGTTTTTCTAGTGCTGAAGATATAGTAGTGAAAGTGCCAGGCAGCCAGCTAACAACAGAGTATTTGGAAGAAAATGGCTTCACAGAGCCCATCCTGGTTCCCAAGAAGGATGGCCTGGGATTGTCTGTGCCCGCACCTACGTTCTACGTCAGCGACGTTGAAAACTACGTCGGTGCGTATCTGGGGCAGTGGTGATGTATTGTTAGAGCTCAGCTGCTTCCTTAAAATTGGTGCTGGTGTTAGCAAAAAAGCACCCTGCCTGGAACTGCTTTGCATTGGCTCCGGGGCCAGGCAGCCCTGCCCAGGCAGCTCCTTGAGTTAGTGCCATGTCACGATATGACACCAAGGAGTAATTGGGAATGGGATGGGGGAGGGACCTCGGGACCATCCCTTGTGTTTGGATCACGTTGATTCCCTCAATAAAATGAAAGCAACTTGGGAGCCATGCTGCGGGCAGGGTGGCAGCCAGCTCTAGGTTAAACAGCAACATATTTTGGCCTGTATTTATTTGAAGGCTTTGAACACACACACGCACACACACAAAGTATACTACAGAGGACGTCTTGGGGAGGCAGAAAGTGGGTGTCGCATGCCCTGCACATATTCCTCCATCCCCTGGGTGTGGCAGAGCAGAGGTTTGGCTTTTGGTGCATGTCAGAATAATCCCAGGGTAGTTTTTGTCCGACTGCCTGCATGGTCCCAGTGAGCAGTGACTGTGAGAGGTGTGGGCTGGAAGGACAGCACGCTGGCATTGCTGGCAGGTTGGCTGCTGCTCAGAGCCAAGGATATTTGCTCTTAAGATTTCAGGGAGAGCAGTGAAGGGGAAGTTTGGGGGCAGGGGAGTATATGTGTGTTTTATGACCAAATTAGGAAGGAGGTTATGTTATTGTGAAATACTGACATCACACCTTGAGTTATGCAGATTTTAAGATTCGTTATGTAATGGTAACTTGTAATTAGCAGTTAATTCACTTGCGTTTCTTGTCCCAACTTGTGTACTTTAGAGTAAGTCTGAGCCAGACTGCATTGCACTCCACAGCACTATATTAAGAGAACAGTCATTGCAGTATCAAGAAATTGTTTCCTTGGGCCAGCCCTTAATTGATTGCTGCCATCTCACTTTGTACTGAAGGAATTACTAGACAGACTCCCGCTCTGCAGAGGCAGTCCATTTCAACACTTCTGTCACTTCATAGAGAGCTTTTTTCATTGCTGCTGGTCATTTGCATTCATGCTGGCATCCTTCTGTCCCTAACTCGGGCAGGGTGTTGTGCTGCATCTTCCTGCAAGTCATGACATCACTCAGCCCTAGAAGACATACTGTGGCCAGCAGCCCTGAAACTGTTCTGAAGCCTCTCATCTTGTCTCCATATCCTTCTTTAGCATGTGCGATATCATCTCTTGTTCTCTCTCATTCTGTCCCTCTTCTGTGTCACTTTCTCAGATTCATGTTCCTTCCAGCCCTCTGGCAAACTGTTGTCCTTTTGGAGCCACAACTCCAGCTCTTATGTATGTCTGCACTTCAGGGCTCCCTTACCTCCTTATATTGCTTGCTACTTACCAGCCCACTGTTGTTCTTGACTCTCCCTACTCTTTTTACAATAATTGTATGCAGTGAGGTTCTGCAAATAAAGGAGAATTCAAGGCTCCTGATTTTATTGTTATATCTGTCCCGTTGCTTCTACAGGAAACATATTTTCCTTGCCCGTCTGCTACACGTAGCAGATTTTCTTGTTTGACCTCGGTGCTCCTCATGCATCTGCTGGTGTTCTCTCAGCCTCTAGCTGAAATCATCCACCCTCCCAACAGTACCGTTAGTGAAAAGCTGAAGAACATAGTTTATTTAATCTGAAGCTGGCACCAGATTTTAAAGTGAACAAAACTAATACACTCCATATATGGAGGTATAACCTCCGCAGGATTGGTTGGCTTGAATGAGGTTTCAGAGGCTCTGTTTTGTTGTTTATTACATTGTACCCAGAATGTCTTCTAGAAACAAGCTAAATGAAGTAGCAGAGGACAAAACACCACCAATGGGACTGCCAAGTATGTTATTACTATGCTGGCATTTTAGGAAAAAGAAAAAAAAAGATTTTTTTTTCTTTCTCCTAATGTGATAAAAGTTATGAATGATGCACTGGGAAAAGAAAAACATGATCAATTAAAATGGAAGGGAAAAAATCAGGAGAGTTGTTTTCTTGCAGAAAGGGTAGGAGAGCGTGCTTAGAAATGGGCACTCTTTATAAAGCTGTGAATTTCTCCATGTTCCCTATGGTGTGCCCTGTGCAGAATTCCACTGATGCAATCAGCTACTACTGCTAGTGTTAATGCTGGAGATTGGTATCCAGCAAGGTTTGTCAAGGAAATACATATGTGCTAGCAGCTTATTCTCTGTACTCAAGCACAGAGGGGGTGGAATTTCAATAAGTTTAAGTAAAATAACAAAAAGTCAATTTTTTTCATGGTAGTCTTGAAATATGTTTTAAAAATTCTTAAATAAATTCTATAATAGAGCATGAAGGAACTTACGATTTTGAAGAATCCATTTTACTCAATGTCCTGCACAGCAGTACGTTCAATCACTAAAATGTTACAGCATGGTGAGTAAGGCTTGCTCTGTGGATGTCCACGTATTTGCATTTAATTTTCACCAAGCAAATAAAATATGTGAAGAAAGGAGCAGATTGAAAATAACATTAATCCGTTAAATAGAAAAGCTACAGAAATAATTATGTCATAATTCATGATATCATTCGGTCTCTCTTTTTCACCAAATTCATTTTTAGGACCGGAGAGAAGCGTTGATGTCACGGATGTCACCAAACAGAAAGACTGCAAGATGAAGCTCAAGGAGTTTGTGGATTACTACTACAGTACGAACAGGAAAAGGGTGCTCAACGTGACCAACCTGGAGTTCTCGGACACAAGGTAACCTTCCCGTGCCAGTGGCTTTCCACCACTTTGTCCATCAGCAGCTGCTTCAGGCAAAGCCCAGAAATGGCAGTGCTGTAGCTGTATGGAGAGAATGATCAGAGGTGGACTAAACGGGCCCGTGCTTGTCATGGCAGTTCAGGCTTGGGTATCACCGGCATTCCCATGTCACCAGCATGCGCATACCGGAGCAGATGAGCCCTGAATTTGAGGCTGGGGTGCTGTAGTGATGCAATGAAACGGATGTCATGGCGCTGCCTATGTGAACATCATCAATCCTCTGTGACAGGAAACCTACTGTTCTCCTGTTTTAAATGATATGCTTTACATATAAGATAATTAGCTGATGCAAATGCCTAAGAGTTCAAGTCACTGCTTTGTGTTTTATATAGCTGTATTCATCAGCTGAGCTCTGACTTTATTCCATAAATACTCAGATGTGTCTATAATGTATTGAAGTTCACGCAACTGTGCAAATTGCTTTTGCAGCTCTTGTAGCCCTGGGTATCTGGTATTTGTGGAGGAAAAGATTTATTCTTATGCAAACGCTACAGACAAAATGATGAGCACCAACAAAAATACGAAGAGTGGTTGTTTTGGGGAGCATTTGGGCAAGCAGACATGAGGCTTAAGGTAGCCTTAAAGAAGAAGGCAGACGAATAATTACCAGCTAATTTGTTTTAAGCCATTACCTCTAGCCCTGTTAGTGTTTTAGCAGTACACCCCCATTTCTGCAGAGAGCGTCTGTAGTAATTACAGGCTTCAAAGATTACCGGTATTTTCAGTAGAGATTTTTTAGCTTTCTGCCATTATCAGAGAATAACGGGAGGTCTTTGTTCTGCAGGGCTGCTGGGGCTGTCACTCATATGCTGCTAATTTAGACATTAACTAGCAAATATTTTATTTCTTAGCATAGACAGTGACATTTTAATTGAATGCAGTGCTCCATCTTTCCTTGCCATTTTAAATGGAGCTATTGTCAGCCGTATTTGACAGTGAGTGTAAATGACGCATGGGAGCATTTAATTTTAGTTTGAAGTGCAGATACGTTTATGGAAGTGATATTTTTGAGTGTCCAGCAGGGAACCTCCACCCCCTGTAAATATTAGGCCAAATTTTGGGCCATTTAAATATTAAATCTAGCCCATTTGGAGATGAATGACTTTAATACTTGTTTATTATGCCACTACATCATTTTAGCTTTGGTTAATAACGATATACTTACAATTTATGTAATGTATTTATTGAAATAAATACATATGCTTAATGTAAATAATTATAGAAATTTTTATAAATTACATTCATTTTACACACTCACATATTGTGTTTTAAACACCTTATCAACCCGAATTAGATTTTTTCCTTCCTCGGAGCTTTCCGTGTAATTTAATCAGTCTAACTAAAAACACAACTGTGATTTTCAACATCCAGTCAAGACTTATTTAGTTCACAAGTCTTAAATATTAATGTTAATGTCGTTAATGTCATCAGGATTGTTGCGATCTTTGATTTAAGAGATGCGTGATTGTTTTAATTCTTCCTGTAAAGGATGTCCAGTTTTGTAGAGCCTCCAGATATAGTGAAGAAGTTGTCCTGGGTGGAAAACTATTGGCCTGACGACGCTCTTCTGGCCAAGCCAAAAGTGACCAAGTACTGCCTGATCTGCGTGAAGGACAGCTACACAGACTTCCACATAGATTCAGGAGGAGCTTCTGCGTGGTACCATGTGCTGAAGGTGAGAGTGCCTCTCTAAGAATCACACTGCACTTTATATGTGAAAGCCAATCTAAAGTTCTCTCGATCTAATATCTTTTCCCCACGGTCCAGTTACATCCATAAGAAATACGCAGAGCCTTCAGTGCTCTTGGTGCACTCAGTAGTGCCAGGGTCTACAGATCGAGAGAGCAGTTTGGCATGTGGAAGTTGTCTGTGTTTTCTCACTAAATGCTCTGTAAATTTCTCACTAAATATTTGCTTGATGCCTTCTGCGTGCACTTCTAAGACCTGGAAGATACCCCATCCTGCTTTGCAGGGAAATGCAATCTGACACTACAAACTCTTTGTGCCATCTGTCCCACAAATCTGAGCAAATGTGGTCAGCTAGTGATTTAATTATTCCAGCCCTCTGTACAAAGCTGACTAGGACGTTTTACTTAAGTAGTGTTAAAATAGATCGTGCCATACTTGTGTCTGCTTGTACTTGTATCAGTGCAGCGTTGCTTGATGTGGCTGCTTGTTGCTAATGGTGTATTTTCTAATTCAGGGAGAAAAAATATTTTATCTCATCAAACCAGCCTCTGCAAATATTTCTCTCTATGAACGCTGGCAATCGGCAGCAAACCACAGTGAAATGTTTTTTGCAGACCAGGTAGATAAATGTTACAAATGCACGGTTAAACAAGGACAGACACTCTTCATTCCTTCAGGTGAGCAGGCGGTTACAGGTGGGGTTTCCTCTTTGTTTTACAGCTGCTGAAACAGCATGGCCAGAGTGCTGCAGGAATGTGATTTGACCACCTTTCTCTGACAAAGTATGAAGTCTAATTTCATACGCTTAGAAAAAAAATAGAATGAAATCAGAAGTTTTACTCTTTCCTTTCAATATTTGAGCAGCAAAATATTTGTATTTTTATTTAAAAACCACAACTGTTGCGTACAGTGTTCCACTCTTGGTCTAGCTGGGCTCGAGCACTTTGCAAGTCCTCTCTGTCTATCCAAGTATGACATGGCTGGTTTTTGTCACAGCGTCTAAGGGAGAGCTTATGTTGAATTGCTTGATGGCTGTGACCCCCACAACGTTTTCTGCCACTGATTCCCTTTGACACCAAGGAACCACAGGAGCCTACGGTGTGAGTGTGTGTTTATGGTTTCACATGAGGCTGAAGATCTGAGTGACATGGATTTGTATAGGCTGCTTATTAGGTTGTTACCTATGCTGCCTGGAAGCCTCAGCTCAGACTAAGGACCGAGGAGGAACTGCATTAGGCTCAGTGTCAGACAGTGCCACAGACTTTTATGGTGATGTGAAAGCAGCCACTATTACTAGCTGCTGCTGCTGCTTTTGACAGTAACAAGGAAGGGCACTTGGACCAGTATCCCCATTCTCTGGCTGTCTGATCGTGCCGCAGTTGAAGGTGAGCCAGTGGTGCTTAGCACCTTGTGCACTGGGCCTTTGTAGTGCTAAATGAAGGCTCCAAATGCAACTTTGTTCTAAGCACATGGGGTCCCGGTGCTGACTCAGACTGAAGAGTTGCGTTGGTATCTAGGAAGTAATGTGCTAAGTAAATTACGGCAATTGTCTGGAGAATTAATTCTTCCTTACCACATACCCAGTTTTAATTCTTAGGACTCTTGTCTTTCTCACCTAGGTTGGATTTATGCAACTCTTACACCTGTAGACTGCCTGGCCTTTGCTGGACATTTTCTACATAGTCTAAGTGTTGAAATGCAGATGAGGTAATCCATCTTTAAAATGTCCCCATTTTCTCCTGAAGTGGTTATTCCAAGCCATTTTTCACCTATTGCATAGTGCATGGAAGGATATTGGAGGTGGTTGGACTGACGTGGCCAGATCCTGAAGGAGGAACTGTTAAAAACTGTTGGGATTTTTCCCTTGCAGCATGCCATTTACTTTCTGGATAAGCACTCACCTGCTCAGCTGGGCTCTTTGCCCAGGCTAAAACAATAAGAGCAGTCTTTACTGATGCTGGACAAATAATGAAATAAAACAATCTTACATGTAAATCACACAGTTTCTTATCAGTGTTATTTTTGTATTTTGCTTTTGTTCTGATGCCAGAATGCTTGGTATTGGCACAAAGAAAATATCTTTCCATGTGCACTGCAAAACGAACCTTGGGCATTTATGAGCAGTGCTTGTCACTGTCCAACATACTTGTGAGCTGCTATGCCTTTAAGATCAGCTTGCTTTTTATTGCAGGGCATACGAAGTAGAAAGACGGTTGAAAATTGTCAGTCTAACCCAGTTTCCAAACTATGAGACTGCATGTTGGTATATGGGAAAGCATCTACTAGAAACATTCAAAGGTAAAACTGCATTTCTTTGCCTGCTTTAATTGCTTAGATTTGGGAAAATAGCTACTCATAATTTCTACAGGTATGCCACAGGTGGCCAAAACCAATCTTGTTCAGATCTGATGGCTGCTTCTCACATGCCAGCTGAACGTGTAGGTCTGGTCTGGGTGTCATCTGAATCTGCCTGGCCCCTTGCTCTAGGAAGGACCTTACCTGTCTCTCCTACCTACGCCCAAGTAAAGGTTTCACCTTTTTTATAAAACATATTTAAGTTCCTTCAGAGGCAAATAATGTTGTAACCAACCACCTAGGCTTGTGTAAGTTGAGGATTCATTCCCTTTCTGTGAAATTCAAGATCTAAATCAGCTCCCTTCAGAATTGATCCAAACATCCATCCGTGTATGTTCTTTACAAATTCAATTTTGCTTCGCTCTTTGCCTCTATTTCTTATTATGGAGTGTGTCTACAGGCACTCACTGGGTATTTCATAGCAAGTAAAATGTGTCTAATTAATAAGCAACATGAGGGGTCCCTCAGAGTATCGCCTGCAAGGGAGTGATAGTCACATTTGTGACTGACTCTAAACAAAAAAGGTACTGTGCAGAAAAGCTTAGGCAGGTCTGTTCTCATGAAGAAGTGAAATGCGTTGCCTGGTACAGCTTTGTCTCCGCATATCGGTACTTGTTCTTTCAGGAAAATGAAAGAACTTCTCGTGTTAGCTTTGTATTCCCACAGCCTAGGATGTATGAGCATGGGAGCTAGCTTGAGTATGCGACCAAGAAAGGAACTGAAAGGACTGCCAGTGTAAACATAACTTACAGGAACACACTGTAGGAAGGCAGGGTTGGATTTATGGCACAATAAATATACTCTTTATTTACCATCAAGACATAATAGGGATTTGCTTGCGGTGGCCAAGTTTTAGAAAGTTAACTTTCACAGTTAAACTTTTTAAAATAAGAGAATTTGTGCAGAAAGACATCAGTTCTCCTTGTTTGATTGGCACTGTTCTTCCCTACTTAGGTTTGCACAAAGCTGGGCAACAACCTCCTGCTCATTTACTTCAAGGAGCGAAAATTCTCAATGGTGCTTTCAGGTCGTGGACTAAAAAACAGGTAGGAGAAGACCCTGTTTTTATATTGTGTTCCTTGGGTTTTGTCAGTCACTGGAACAGGGAGCAAATGCTAAAATGAACAACGCTGTCGTAGCAAAGCAGCTAGCTCTGGAATCCCGAAGAGGGACCAGGAGAGCAGGAAGGAACGTGACAGCAGGAATGTCATGGTGCTATGTGAGGAGTCAGCAGGTAAAAAAAAGACAGCAGAGTCTGAAAAATGTCAATTCTGCTTATGATCAACAAGATACTGAATGAATGTTCTTCATGGCTCTGAGCTTTGTCATGTGCCAAACCAATTAAGTAAAGGCTGTGTATGTAAGCAAGGCCTAGAACAACGCCTGCATTGGTGCTCAGTTCCTGCAAATCAACACATCAATTAACCCAGGAAATACATATTGCCTAGAGAGATGGCTTAAAGAGATTTTCAGCCCAAATTTCCCTCTGCGGTCATTTCAGCAACGTTGTTCTTGTGTGTGTTGCTCCTAGAGTTTTGGGGAATTAACTGCAGGAGGCAGGCCATTCAATCATAACACGTGAAAAGGGGAGCTAGCAGCTTTAGGGTTTTCAGACACTTTCAGAAGGAGCAAGCAGCTGAGTACACAGTGTGGCAAATACAGCTTAGGTCACTGACGTGACTGTCCCAGATTTAAGTGTAGCCAGGGACTTTGCTACTCCCTACTGCAATAAGAGAGTGCTTGAGCCCCAGTTCGGAATCACTGCTGGTTTCCTGTTGTAGGGCTGGCCGGTGTGGAAGCTCTCTTCTTCATCTCGCCCTGTTTGTTTTTCCACTCGCCTCACAGATGTGCAGTAGTGAGTAGAAGGAAGTCAGGCTGTGTTGGCAGCTAGGCAAAGTTGAACTTAGAGTACTGTAACATAGCACATGAATGAAACTGCCAGCTAGCTCCCAAGCTGCTCTGCTGGCATGGTGTGTGCCTGTGGAGTGCACTGAAGTCGTCATTCTGAGACAGTCTCTCCTTGTAGGTGTAGAAAAGGAGTCTCTCTCAGAATCTCATATAAGAGGGTAAGCAAACTGATGTTACAGTGGTGAACATGCAATAATATGTGAAAAAGACTGCTGACTCTGTAAGTACTTGTCTTGAGGGAAAAGCAGTAACACCCAGAAGGGGAAATAAAGTATATACGAGTATTTTTCCATATTACTCATGTAGTCAGTGTTGATTTCAGTATTTAGGAAAAAAAACATCAAAGTGTCACTTAATGAGTTTTACTATATTTTTGCAAAAAACACGCACAGAAACATCAGTCTGGCTTTGTTCTCATTTAGGCTTTAGCAGAGCATGAAGATGAACTACCTGAAAACTTCAAACCAGCACAGCTTATCAAGGACCTTGCCAAAGAAATAAGATTAAGTGAGGTTTGTGCTCTTTTCATCATATTAGCTGCATTGTGTGTTTTTTTAAATAATGTAGACTGTAAGACTGAGGACTTGAAATGAATCTTTTTTTCCTCTTTGTGCTCATTAAAAGAGTTCAAAAGAGGTTTAAGCAGTAGGGTTACTGCTCAGGACTCTTGTCTGCGGCTAACTGGCCACATGTTTTGGACTCCTGTTTGTTTTCTCCATGGCTTCATGCTGTGCATGCCTGCCCTACATCTTTCCTCCTCTGTGTTCATCTAGCTGGACTGGCCACGCTGCCGTCTTCACCTTTATTTTTTCCTTTCACTTTAGCTGCTTTCTACCCAAAAATACAGTAGAACTCAAGAGAATGCTGTTGCTATCCCCTAATGGTGCTCAATATATGGTGTGTCCTGATGTTCATTGGTCTTAGCTATGACATTCTCTGAGCTAGGGACTGTGAGTCATTCTGTCCCGGTAGGAGGCCTTGCTCTTGGCTGGTTTCTAGGCCGAGTTATTATATTAAACATGAAAATTATTTTTAAAATAAGCAAACTCACAAAAACACAGAGGTTGCATGGAGCTGTTGTCCAGTAAGTCTGGTGTTACATTCCGCCCAGTGAGGGTGTGTGACAATAGCTACTCATTTGTGTTTTGAGAAGTTACTGTGTTGCATTCCACTTCTTAACTATGTCCAAAGACCTCAGCATTGAAATCTATCTTATCCTCTTTGGCGTAGTATGTACATTTTTTGATCGCCAGAATGGCAACTGAAGCAGAAAATAATTTATTTATAATTAGTCAGACAGTATTAATTTTAATCGGGCAGCTATTTTACTGCTTATTTTACCTGAGGGCATGAAACACGATTCTGCTACATTTATCCCATCTGAGTTAAACTGGTTTGTGCTCGAGCTGATTAGCATTTTAAACAAAAGCCCATTCATGTTACACATTTGTTTGTATTGCCCATCCATTTAAGTGTCCTACCTGATGTAATCTGGAGAGAGTTAACTTCCTCACAGTGGCACTGGAGTTTCTCCAGGTCAAAGTCATGCATGGGGAGCTGCTGGGGGGAAACCGGTGGTGAGAAGAGCATCGCTGTGACACTGGGTTCTCGTGAATGTAGATGCTATTCCGAAGGGAGGATTACTGGTAGTTGTTTCCACAAGGAAGGGAGAGTGCTGGGGGATATCTAACATGGCACAGGTGGGTCTGAATGCCTTCCCGTTTTGTGCTACAGAATGCTTCGAAAGCCAGCAAAGCGGACACGAGTGCCAGCACGAACGCCGAGGAGATCTGTCCTGCGGAGAAGGAAGAGGCACCATCACCCGTCCAAGTGACGCCTCCATCCCCACCTGTAGAAAAGCTCCCTAAAAAAAAGACTCCGAAAACTGTGAAAACCCCCAAACAACTTAAGCCATCCAAACCCCCCAAGCCTCCCAAGCCTCCCAAACCACCCAAACCTCCCAAAACACCGAAAGTTAAGGGAGAAGGAAAAAAGAAAGGAAAGAAGGCAAAAGAGAGTCCACCGCCAGCCATCCCAAATCTCGACTTGCTGGAGGCACACACAAAGGAGGCTTTGACAAAGATCGAGACGCCAAAGAAGGGAAAGGTGGGTTGGATTTTAACCCTGCCCTGTTATTGCCATGGTGGGGATAAAGTCTCTCCTTAGCTCTCATGGAAAAAAAAATCAAGCGCCGGTGTGACACCGTCTTTGTTGAAGCAAATGAGAGTTTTCTCTTTGCCATCTTATCACCATTTCTTTTTTCTTTTTTACCTGACTGTTCAATCTGATTTTCCTGTTTGCATGGTAACTCATTTGACATGAAGAAAGAAACCTATTGATTCAGGTTGAATCTGGCAAACTACTGTCAGGTCCCTCTCCAAGCTAAGAGGAGACAAAAAATAAATGACTTTTTTTTTTTCTTTTTGCCATTTCCATAGTGGATTTCCATAAACAGTTGTCAGAGGCAGGATAGACTCATTTCTGGGACGCTTTGTTTTCATCAGATTTTGTGCTAGAATGAGTGAATGAAGATAAAGCAGTGGTTTGTGTCCATTTTTGCCCAAGTTTCATTTTGATATCCAGTACATGACTTTTGCTGCTAACTTCAGCAAGGGTGAGGATTTCATTGAAGCATTCACAGAATAATGCATCATACACTTGGTTGTTGTTGTGGAGAAGAATCCATAATGTTTTTCTAAAATGCTTCCAAATTTCATAGCAGTTTATATGGAGTTGCAAGACATGTCCATGGAGCAACAGACAGGGAGATGAGCATGTTGTTACAGTAATCTTGTATGTTACTATATGTAGCAGAAATGCAGGTAATCTTCTGCAGTCTCTGAAACAGTGATATTTCATTTCATGAAGGGATGAATCAGAAAAGGAGCTTTCAGAAATATGCCATGTCATGTTCCTGATCAAAATGTATTTGTGTGACATGCCAGTGCTCAGTCTTCATTAAGAGTACATGCTAATTTTTTCCCCAGGCCACGAAGAATGTTTTAAGTGTTCCCAATAAGGAAACACCTAGTAAGCAGAATGAGGTGGAGAAATTTGAAGTTCGAGAGCAAAACAAAAGCAAAACAGAAGCCAAATGGAAATATAAGGTAAAGTCTCACATCAATTATTTTTGCTGGTTCTGCCACAGAGATAAGTGGGTGGAGAAATGCACATAGGCCTACCTATGCAGAGAGTGTGACCACCAATTTCCCGTTCCCAATGAGCATTTTTTCAGCAGAAAACAAAGCAAGCATTGATAAAGGTGTATGGGGGTCATTCTTCAAAAGAATATGCTGAACTGTCTTGGTAAGGCCAAAGAGAGGACTTCTAATAGTGATGTTTTTCAGTGCAAACAAATTCCTTGAAAGAGAAGTGTCTTTTCATGTGGAGAAAGCTACTAGGAGTCCTGACTTCTTAACAGAGACATCTAATTCAATCTTTTGCTGTTAACAGCTGTCATGGTTAGTGTGATCAGATCACCCAGCTGGTACAGCTTAGGGAAGTATTAGGGCTAGACTTAAAAATTCATCAAAGACTGAATGACGTTGGTATTAAATTATTAAATTCATCATTCAAGCTCTTCTGAAGGTGAGGAAGAAGTAGATGGAAAGGGGCAATAAAATGCAATCATATTTGCGAGGGTACAGGCACCGGGCTAGACTCTGTCCTTAGCTGCACGAGCATGATGCTGAAGAGCAGCATTTAATATTTTGCCTCAGTCAGTACCAATTTAAGAGAGCAATATTTAAATCTGGCATCAGGCGTGGTTGTGGTGGGTGCTGCTTAACTGGTGCTGAAGTGCTTCTTGAATGGGGACAAGCCCCTGAACTAAATAGAACCCAGCTTGTCTAAGGAATACTGTAATTGTCCATTACTTAGCATATTTCTGGAGCTTATATTTTTCTGTGTAAAGATCAATGAATTCTCTGACATTATCTAGGAACCTGAAATACCTTGATTTTATTGTTTTATTTTGGGTCTTTCTGCCTTGCAGAACAGTAAGCCTGATTCACTGCTAAAAATGGAAGAGGAACACAAATCTGAAAAGACGCCTTTATCAGGAAATAAGGACAACAAATTTACATTCTCTTTTGCCAATAAAAAGTTACTTGGGTAAGTTAAAATCTGAACAATATTCATTAATTAAGAAAGAAGGTTAAAAAATCCTGTGATTGTTTATCTCTTTTTTAATACAAGTAGGTGCAACTCTGCCTTTCTGCCCAGTGTAGAAAATACACTTAGTTCTTAAGTCCAGAACTTGATTTACCTAGAACCCTCCTTAGCTGAAGGCTGAGATTACTGCCTTCAGTATTTAGGCTGTGTCTCGTGTTTTGCCACCTTGGGTTCTTACTAGTTTGAATTTGTTATATTAAATGATTTTTTTGCAGATCCTATTCAGGGTGTATTTAAAAAAGAAAAATTAAATAAACACTGGCAAAATTCCATGCTGCGCCAGCGTTACATATATCATATATTTTGAGACAGTTTTTAATAGTGTAGTGCTTATTTGAAATCAGGAAAGCCGCGCTGGTCTGCATCGTATTTGGAGATAAAACGGTAGGTACAGAAATGAGTTTGTGAACTGATTTGAATTGCTCTAGCAGCTCTGTACGTGTTCGGGCTGACTGAGATTTCCACGTGAGGAAAGGTACTCGTTGTCTTCATCTCTGTCTGTTCTCAAAATGATTTCCAGCCTGTGTATTGTTACTGATTTGTGCTATATATTTTTTTTTTCAGTTCAAAGGGAGTAAAAACGCAGCTGAATACTAGTGTGTTTGGGTCACTGCAGAATTTTAAGGAAGATAAAGCAAAACCTGTACGAGATGAATATGAGTATGTGTCAGATGATGGTGAGCTAAAAATCGATGAGTTTCCAATCAGGAGGAAGAAAAACACTACAAAAAGAGAACTGCCCTGTAAGGATATTTCCTTTTATGTCTGTATCTGCATGACAAAGTCTTGTGTTGGTTGTCCAAAACTATTCTTCACGTTATCTGATTTACTGTAAAGAAAATAGTATCTTAACTGTCAGTCAAATAGAACTGGATTTGAATTGCTTTTGAAGTTCGGGCTTAGGAGTGCTATTTTTTTTTGTAAGAGGGCTATGACTTCATTTTTCTCTTTTTTAATCCAGTTTTTTCAGATAAAAAAGATACTCTGCAGCACACTCCTGTTAAAAAGCCAAAGGTGGAGTCGGTGTCATATAAGGTATGGTGATTTTTGTTCCTATCACAAGCAAGCACCCATTATATATCTCTTAGAGTTTGTGTGGAATCTTAACCAAAACTTGCCTGGAAATTTGGCTCAGATGTGCTAGGCAGTGTTTAATGGCAGGTATGCAACATTCCCTAGTGTAATCAAAATGACTTCCATTCACAGGGTAATAGCATCTTTTTTCCTGCCCATGCAAGGTGACAGCACAGTACAGGGAATGACGGTAATGAAGATTTCTTACGTATTGTTGTCACGTCCTCTACGTCATTTTGTAGTCCCAGTCTGCCCAGAATAGGTAGCATTCAGACGCTGTAAGGACTAAGCATAAATTGGCACTGTTTGACAAAGGAAACTCAAGAGTAATGCTAATAGAATTGAATATGTCATTTGGTGTTTCACATTACTGCACATCCTATTATGTAGCAATTAAAAGCTTTATTTACTATCACCTAGTAGGTTTTCCCTCTGCCTATTAGGGGCTTACAGCTAGCATGCCCTTGGCTCATCCTGATATTTTAGCACGTCCCTAACTTGAGGCAATGTCAGTCTGCCTGTTGACACTTAGCATCAAGAATCGTAGAATCGTAGAATCACCAAGGTTGGAAAAGTCCTCCAAGATCATCCAGTCCAACCATCCACCTGTCACCGATATTTCCCACTAAACCATGTCCCTCAGTACAACATCTAAATGTTTCTTGAACACCTCCAGGGTTGGTGACTCCACCACCTCCCTGGGCAGCCTGTTCCCATGTCTGACCACTCTCTCGGAGGAGAAGGGCAGCTTAACAGCACAGACATAAGTTTGCTCTTGTTTGTGTTAGCGTTGTAGCTCAATGCTGGAAATTAATATGACGTGCTGAAATGTTTTGTCTAACTGTAGTTAACATAAATCCATATTATGATATTTGAATCAGTCATAGAAAGAAAAATAACTTGTTAACACAGAACTATAGGTGACCGAAGTTTTTGGCCCTAAAAGCTAAGCAGTCTTTTTCATCCTGGTTTGGCTCAAGGATATCTAAAAGTGCCTATCTCCTTGCCTCAGTCTGTAGTTCAAGTCTGGAGAATGGTGCACAGGGAGCAGGGCAAAACATGCTGACATCTCACTGCACAGAAGTTGAGATCAGTTCCTGCAGAAGGCACTAATGGCACTAAGCAATAATGGCTAGGACTTCAGAGGCCTGAAAGCAGGCAGGATGGGAGAAAAAAGTTGTTTTATTACAGTCTACAGTGCTCGGAGGTATCTGCTCCAAATAGGTGCAGGTAGCTTCCTTTAATATCCTTGGATGGTATGCTTATGGATGTCTATCCTACCTGTCCTCTTACAGCAGGGATGACAGAAGTGGGTCTGTCTCTGTGCCTGAGCTGGCTCTGTTAAGTGTCTTGCAAGATCCAGAACTGTGCTGTGAAATGTTTCTGGGCAGATGAAGAAACAGCCACACACTCACGTTTTCTGGTCTAAAGAATGGGCAAGGTGGCTGGGAAGGGAACACAGCACCTGGAAACACTGCTGGTACAATGGTGTGATGTGATTCCATGCACAGGATCAGATCACAAAGCTGGTTCTCCACTGCTGCAAGGGAATAGGAAAACCTGCCATATCTACAGGCTGGAAGGAGATGGATTTCATTGTGTCTCCAGTTTTTATTTTTATCTCTTGTTAGCAAGAGCAACTCACAAAGGCCAGCCCTGCATCTTGGAAGAGCAGCAGGCTGTAGAAATTCTTGTGTTCTTGTTAACTAACTTAGTAAGTTTCCATTTTCTGAGCCTTTTTCTTGTTTTTGCAGAGTGATGACTCGTCGGATGAAGATTTACTTCACATTGACACAGAGGCAAAGCCAGGGCGCAATTCCAAAGTAAAGAAAGAGAGTGGAAGTTCAGCAGGAATTCTTGACCTTTTGCAGGCAAGCAAGGAAGTTGGGGGTTTGGAGTATAACACCAACAGGTATGCACAAAGGGATGTTTTTTACTCTTAACCTGTAAACAAGAATTGTTCTTTTATGGTTCTGTGTGTGAGAGTGAGAGAGAATGAACGTTGCTTTTTCTCCAGAAAGCAAATTCTTCCTTTATCCCATGAACTGGAGGGAGAGGTGGAAAAAGTGTGTGGGAAAGATTTTGGTGGTATAATTTAAACAAATGGAGACATTTCACATCTGTAAATGCTGAACATCCATTTTAGCAATAATACTATAATAGATGAATCATTCAAAAGGAAGAGAAAGCTCAGTGAATGCAGTTCACTGCCTCTACTCTTAACATGCCAAGTCTGATCTTAAACTACAGATAACAGAATTAGGGTATGCTTGCCATTTCAAAAGAAGCCGAGTGGGACTTTTCACATATGGAAATGTCTTCCTTAATTCAAACCTTGGGACTAGAGCCCTGGGAAGGAGTTTTGGGAACATCAACTGGTTTTACAGCTACCATGCACAGCATGGCACAGCAGACATATACTGCTACGTCCTGTGCCCTGTTCTCCCTCTCAGTTTGTTGGTTAATTAGACCTCTGCTGCTGCAAAGATCTGAGTGATTTGTCCTGTCTGTAGAACCCAAGCATCCTCTGCTGCTCCACAGGAACCAGCTTTATACCTTTGGAACCTGTAGACCCCCAAAGCATGTTTTTCTTCCCTGCTTTCTTCAGGTCTGCCTTGACCATGCAAAGCCTCATATCCTGGGCAGGAAGTGAAAACAGCAGTATTAGTGGGTTTGAGAGTTGAGAACAGACTCAGCAAAGGGAGACTGATGCCATCCTTCTCACCCAGGCTGAGCTCTGGCTGAGTGTTGGGTGTGCATGACCAGAACATTTGAAAGGACCTGTTAAAGTAGAATCTGAGGTCTCCCTCAGAGAGGAAGATATTATCTAAGCCTGGGAAAGACTGGAAGTTAAAAGCCATAACTGAGAATTCCAAAAGATATGTCTCATGGTCAAAGGGGAACATATGGAATAAGTTATCAAAGGAATCCATAGAGAGCAAATTTTATCAGTGAGGTGGAAAGGTTTTTAATGTTAAGAAGAAGGGTGGAATTCTTTATAAGCTGCAATTTGGTGACGGAGCTTCAGAGAAATCTAAACGAGGGAACACTGTTGAACCAGAAGATGTTCCAGCATTGCTCAGTTTATTAGGTAATGGTCTGTTTCACACCACTGATAATTACAGGAGATCAAAGCGTAGTATGCAGACTGCCTGTACCAGAGTACACCCATGGTGAAGTACCAGGCAGCCCTATGAGAGCTAGGCTTGCCTGTGTGCATCAGCATTTAGAGTTTGTTACTTTTGCAGCACATTGGCAGAGATCCTCACCCCTGAGTACAACCGGTGTGCATGTGAAGTCTCCTCTAAGAGTTTCTGTTCATTCCTAATGTGTTCCCATAGTACTCCTTCCAGTGGTGTGTCTCAGGGCAGGACTGCAGGTGAAAAAAGCCAATGATTTTAAAATCAAGTTGCATAGTAACTGTGCTTAGAAGGCTTATCTTGACAAGGCCGTTATCTCTAGGGAACAGATCAAATCTTGGTTTAGTGTTGGTTTTCTTCAGTTACTGCCATCCCTCTAGCAAGGAGTAGTTGTTCAAAACCAGTGACTGGACAGAGTATGGGGAGAGGTACCAGTGTGTCTGCGGCTCCCAGGAAATACAACATTTTTTTGTTGCCTGAGCCCAATTGGGATCGGGGTTCTGGATTTTCTGCATCTCTTGAGATTTGGCCCTGTCTGTTCTTCAAAAACCACTGAAATAATCACACTGATACTTGTCTAGCAAGTATCAAGTATTCAGTCCTATGAATTCCTTTTTCATTCTGCATTATGGTGTGCAATGGAACCAGTGTTTATATCAAATTTACGCTTACCTTTTGGCAGGTAATTAGACATTTCGGCAGGTAGTTAGGTGTATTTCACTGTGGGAATAGAGCTGCTGGTGTAATAGGACTCCCATGCATGAAGCTCCCTATAAAAGAAGAAAATGTCAGCCATTTTAAGAGCTCTGCCTTGGCCATGTATACTGTCCTATTTCACATATAATGTGGTTCATTGCCCGCTTATGATGTGCAGAAATGCAGAAGGAAGCTAAAAATATAAGTTAAAGAAATGGTCCTCAAAGATCCTCTCTTTTTCTCGACTTATATCTTTTACTGTCTGCCATGGGTTAAAACTGCCTTTCAGTAATGGAATAGTACTCAGACCTTTCATTTTTCCCCCTTCAACCTGGGCTCTGTATCCAGTCTATTTGCAGACTTTGTGGTTTCTGAAATCAAAGTCGCAAATGCAGACACATAACCAAACTCTGCATGAATTACTACGCTGTGTGCGGTAGTTCAGTGGGAATGTGTCATATCAATTTTGGCTCTTGTATAAACAATTAGGTTTTGGCAGTGTGTGTTGCAGCTTGATTGAAAAAAGCTCCTGATAAATGAAATTGCTATGTTTCAATTCATAATTATGCCAGGCTTTTTAAATGGCTATAACATGCTTTAAAAAAAAATAAAAAGGACGAAACCTGATATGCAAACATACTGTGTCACAATGTGATTCCAATGCGGTCCTGCCTGACTCAGAAACAATTTTTATCTTTCTCTTCTTTGCTTTCTTATTTTCATGGTACTTAAGGGTTACGTATGTGTATATATTTCGCTATATACATATACGTATTTATGTATATTTTGGATACTCTAGACCGCAGTAGTGCAGGCAGTCCACGTGGAATGTCCTCTGCTCGCAGTGGTCAGCTCTGAGGTGGGAAGCATGGAGCCCAGTCAAGACCAGCACCAAAGCTGTCTCAGTAGTAACTTAGGAAGCAGGGCAGGGTTTTTTGTTGTTGCTGTCGTTTTGTGTGAAAGACCTTACCTGAATTGTGTGAAGCTTGATTCAGTAAAACATTAGATTGTCTTTTTCAGCCGACCAAAACAAAAGCCCTGGTGGCATTAACGTAGGTTGCTCTAGAGAGCTGCGTTTCCTACGCCCATGCCAGTGGTAGCAAGATGAGATGTGGAGAGAGGCCCTTCAGAAAGGCTGCCTTAAATGTGGAAACAGTCTGAAAGGTTTGGAACAGAGTATAGAAAAAAAGTTGAAGAGACTGCTAGTCGTGTGACTTTGAACTGAGCAAATTATTTGTTCCCAGGTTTGATTAAAAAGTGGAAGAAAATACTGGTTTTGTACTTGAAGTTAAGTAAGTTTCACAGTTCTATCCATTTGTCACTTCTCCAAAATGCTGTCAAGTCATTACTGTCTCTGCTTCACTTCTTCGTGGTTCATTTACATTTTGCCATGGGGAGGGTGAGAGGAAATGCAGAAATGATGGGGAAACTGTCGCAGAGGGAGAACGGTGATTTATTACCTCCTCCTCACATGCATCAGTGTTTTTCAGCAGTTCTTACATGCAGTATTCCAGGACAACAGCAGCTGGAAGGGGCCTTGAGAAGACATCTGTGCAGCTGCTGGCTCACAACATGGCCAGCTGTGAAGCGTGACCTGGCTGTGCAGGGCATTGCCCTGCTGAGCGTTACACTTGGGGATGGAGATTCTGCAGCTTCTCACCGTGAGCTGCTTGGCCCTCAGCACGGCCCTTTCCTTCTTGTGTGTCTGGCTGGGATTTCCCCTGCCATAGTGTTTGATCACTGACTTTCATCTGTTTACAAATCCAAGAAAGTTCTGCTTCCTTTTCTCTGTAACCTCATGAGGCAGTTATGTTAAGTTAGTTATTGCCACTTAGAAAATGTTCAGTGTTTCCTGTGACTTCCCTTTGCCCTTACCTACTTTTCCCAAGTCTTGGGGTGATCCTGGGAGCTATCTAACTATCTAACTTAGCAGCGACATGAAACATTTATGAGGTTACTACCTCACCTCCCCTTTGCCCTTCAGTGCCTCCAGCTGCTGTGCAGACAGCGCAGGGACCAAGGGGCAGGGCAGCCTTCAGTGAGTTGTACTGCGCTGAGATGAATACATTCCGTTGCTACATACGAGACCATAGGTGAAAGATTCAGTAATTGCTTATGAAAGGAAGAGGTTCTGCTGAGAGGTGTTGAACCCTTGGAGAGAGGTGGGCTGTGAAAGGGAAGCCCTGGCTCCCTGCATTATATCCCTTCAGGGCATTGGGAAGATCCCGTGCCCAGGCAGCATGGGGACCAGCTTCGGTTAGGGAGGGAAAGCCTTGACCTGCTGGGGCTGAACCATGTGTGCTCTCGTCAGCTGTCTGCCTGTCACCGCCTGCTTTGGAGCATGATGTCAGGGAGAGGATGCTCCTGTCAAGTCCAGGAGGGAAATGGGGCTCGTGAAAGCCCCAGAGCATAGCCTGAAGGGCTGCTCTGTGCACTGCTCCCTGGTGAAGATACTGATGACAGCAAGAAGCTGCTCTGGGATGCCAAGGCCCCCAGGCTTACTCGACCTAACAGCTAGTTGCCCGTAGGGCAGTGCAGGACACAGAGCCGTCTGTGCTGCACAGAGTGACGTGCCCTCCCCTGGTCAGCCCTGGGGGAGATGTTATTTGGAATGAGTTTCAGCAGCAGTTTTTCCCTCCTCTCTGTTAACAGTGTGAAAGGGTCCTTTTCAGAGTTTCTTTATGAGACTAAAAAGAAACAAGACCCCCCAAAGGGAAGCCGTGCACAATGCTGGAGTGAAGCCCACTGCAAAAGGCACAAGCTGCTGTCAGTCTGTTCGTTAGAGTGCCCTTTTCTCCGGTTCTTGTCCCATTTTTGAAGTTTTTAGGTCACAGTTGGGATTCATAGTTGACTTTCATAAATGTGTTGGTTGTGTTTGTTTTTTAACTCTTGCTGAAGCTACAGAAAGGGGATAAGGCCTTCAAGAGCTTAAGAATTACTTCCCAATTCTCTTTTTTTTCTTTGGCTTAGAAAGCTGAAATACCTTGAATAGAAGCACAGGCAAGCACATGCCCTAACGAGAAACACTTTGCTCCATGTGCAGCTATGTTTCTTTAAGACATGTTACCCACGCATTCAGGTTGTGGTTTGACTCAGAACCACTGGTTTTGATCATATTCCACGATTTATTTGTTGAAGCTTGTGTTGCTTAAGGCAGTTCCTCTCTGATTTGCCCACTTAGTGGTCAGTTTTTGATGGTCTATTTGCACTGTTTTGAGAGGCCGGTGTTTGCAGAAACTGTTTTTGGGGGGCAGGGGGGAATGGAAAGAAAATATGTTAATTTCTTATAGATGGTGCAAAATATGCCTTTGTTAGGGAGGAGGCTAAGGCATCTGGCGTGATAATAAGGGGATTAAAATGTCTCTTCACTAAATAAATGTTTCGATGTTCTTTTATTCCTTGAGCTGCTAGCTACCAACAGCAGTCTTAACTCATTTTCAGGATTATTTATAAATGCAATTAGTGCCCAGAAACTCCCTTTATGTCTTATATGCTACTCTATCCAGGGTCTTGTAAAGGCTTTAAGTGGATTAAATTAAGATCAAATAAGTAAAAGTGATGTGGTACTGCTAATCTACTTGGGAAAAGATGTACATTAGGGGCTTCTATTGCATAACTTTCTTTGCAGTGCTTTTTGCATTTCACTGTTTGAACTCCGAGGTTCGGGAAATACTTGATGGGGTATTCTGCATTTCACAGAATTAATGTTTTCTGACGAGTGTTCTTCTCTGTTTTTCTATATCATGAGGAGCATGCATTACACCTCATCAGGTGTACACGCCCGTCAGAATTCACACATCATTTAGCCTCAACCTACTCTATAGGAATGTGTTGTTTTCTGTAGTAGATGTCCAGCACTTGTTGACAGCTGGCCACAAAATGCCAAAAAGCTAGTCCAGTGGGAGCAAAGTTTCCACCACCCTGTAGTCCTCTCATCCAGTCCATCTCTTGCCAGCACTGGCTATGCAGGCTGTTCCACCGCTTCGTGCAGTCACGGTGATGCCACTGCTCAGTCACCCCTCTCCATTCCCCAAGCTGTGTTCCTTCACTGGGGTGCAGGAGAGCCTGCACACTGGGGTGGTACCTCTGTGGTTTCCCCTCACCTTCTTCAGGCTTTGCTTTCATGTTTTGTCATGTGAAGGAAGGGATGGAGGAATCTGAAAAGAGTTTGAAAAGATATTGTCCAAGAGCAGGGGCCTCATCCTTCAGCTCAGTGCAAGTAATGATTTTTATCCACTCTAGCTCTGTTACAGGAAGATGGGAATTTGGGCATATGAGTGAGGGGCTGGGGAGACACCCTCAGAGCTGGGTAGGAGAAAAGCTGTGCTGTTGGGAGCACTGTCTGGGGCTTTGAAAAGTTACGTGAACTCTGTCCTTGCACACCAACAATGACAGCCACCAAAGAGCTGCACATCTCATGCATAGCCAAATGATGCACAGCTTCCTGACTTCCAAGGCAGTGACCCCAAGTCTAATGCACGGTGATGTTGCTGTTAAAGTAAAAATAACCAGTGCTAGTTGTGGCATGCCCAGCTACTTAAAGCGCAGCAATAGGAAGTTTGTTCTTATAACACTGTCTGGTAAAAGGAGTCAGCCATTTGCGAGGGGTGTGTCTTTTCATGGAATCTCTGATAGCTTCTGTATCTCTCCATGTTTTCCTGCAGTCAGCCACCTGCCTCACCCAGCACACAGGAAGCAATCCAGGGCATGCTGTCTATGGCAAACCTCCAGTCGTCGGAATCCTGCCTGCAGGCCTCTTGGGGTACCAACCAGGCCAAGAATAACTCCATCTCCTCACAGAACTCAAAAAAAACGGGTGGCGGTGGCAACAAAAATGCTGGCAAACGATTACTAAAGAAAAGCACAAAAAACAGTATTGATATTGAAGATTATGATGAAGACCAGGACCACTTAGATGCCTGTTTTAAAGATTCAGATTACGGTAAGTACAATGAAGCAGTCTGAGTAAGCGTATGCATGTGCACATTTGGTCATATTTGCAAATGCCCCTTCCATGTGTTTCCTTGACGTGCAGATCCACGTCTTGTGTCACAAGGAGCCATGAGATGTGCACTGATAAGTTTCAGTCTAGCTTGGAATAAAGAATCTTTCTTCCAGCTATGCTGCCACTCCACAGGCAACAGGAAGACTGATTTTTCCTGATTGCGAACTTTTTCTGCGTACCCTAAAAGTAGCTGGTCACAACTCAGTAACAGCAGCTTCTAAGAGTAGTGTGGATGAGAGCAGGAGGATGTCCCCTGATGGCTTCCAGCTGTCACTTCTCAGCAGTACCTCTGGGGCACTTTGCTCTTCTAGCTGTGATGCCTGTGGTCACCATCACTGTATAGACCAAGTGGGCCTCTGTGCAGCGTAAAATTGTCTCCTGCACTGAAACGACTCTTTGTTTCCTACTGTAGTTTACCCTTCTCTTGAATCGGATGAAGATAATCCAGTATTCAAATCCCGATCAAAGAAGAGGAAAAGTTCCGATGATGCCCCGTACAGCCCGACGGGTAAGCTCATACAATCTGTGCTACTCAGACTAAGCCATGCAGGTCCTTAGGGAACCAGCCATTTTTTGAGGAATGCGGAAACTGTAAGACCAAAAATGAGCAATTTCTCTGTAATGTGAAGGATTAACCCCTTCCAGTACAGTGGGGGATGATTTCACATGCTGGGACTTGTACCGACATGTTAGTCTTTCTCCTTCAATCAGTTGGCAATAAAAGTGGTTTTTCTGGGGGTAGGTTTTTGATTTATTTTTCCTCATGCTCTTGTGAAGGGAGGATTGGTGGCAGTAGTGTAGTAGCGAACCCCCAGACGGTTGATCAACCCTGGCTTTTACTGTTGGCTGTATAAAGAGAAACAAGCAGGAAACGTAGGAATGGTCTCCTCTGGGTTCAGCCAATACTGATGGTCTGGAAGGCTGTTTTTGTTGCAGCTCACCAGAGGCAGTGGAAGGCCAGAGGATCCCTCGGCACCCTTTGCTGTGACCACTAATGAGGGATTCTCCACAGCTCGCTGCATGTGTGACAAGCAGCCCGTGTCTTACCTTGTCCATCTCCTGCTCAGGGCAGTTCCTCTGCCCATTGCGTGGTTACGCAGCTCACACGGGCACTCTGCACCTGCCTCACCTCTGTTTGCTTTCCTTGCAGCACGAGTCGGCCCCTCAGTGCCTCGGCAAGACAGACCGGTGCGAGAGGGAACAAGGGTCGCCTCCATCGAAACTGGACTGGCCGCTGCAGCTGCGAAGTTGTCACAGCAGGTGAGGTTGCTTGAGAAGCAGTAGCTGTCAGGAAATGAAAGCAGCAGTCACGCCCAAACAGCAGAGCAGTGCCAGCCCTTCTTGGCGTTTATTCGTGCCAGTTTTGCAAGGTTTATCAGTCTCAGGGGAAATAAACAGGAGGAAAATCCAGCAGTGTTGCAGCGTCCCTGACAATGACACGGTGCAGAGCAGGAGGTGTACTGGGCACACAGAGAAGCATTGAGAGAGCATGCTTATCTACCTGCGTTCTTGCAGGCTAGTGATGGAAACAGGATCCCCAAAAGGAGTGTGCATGAACGGCATGTTGATGTGCTGGAGGTCTGGCTGGTGTGATTGCCTTGCCTGTGCAAATTGGCTGCTTGGAAGCATTAGGGCTGACTCCCAAAGCTGTGGTTAACCGAGGGCAGCTAACATCAATTTAGCAAAGATACTGAGGCAGTTCTGGCTGTTGAAAAGCATCCTTTGGTCTCTGGAGGGGTCAGGTAGGTGCTGAGTGCCTCATGCACATTGACCCCCATAAATGTGACACCACAAAGTATGAGGTCTGCTGGAGGCAGGTTGGGGAGTTGCTGGAGATGTGGCTTTTGGTGGCACTGTGCTTTTGTGGTGGGTGCTGTTGGGCAGTGGAATTGTCAGGAAGTGGACTTGTAGGTAGGTGAGGGAAACAGGATGGTGACAGACTGCATTTCTAACAGTGTGTGTAAGTGCAGCTATAGATGTTACCTAAGCAAGAAGCAGCTTCTGTGAATAAGTGGGGTGTTTAATGTCCTCCTATTGTGAAAGAATATGAAGATACCTGAAGATAGGAGATGCCAGTGTATGCGGAACATCGAAAGGTTTGTTCATTCAAAACCACGCTGGTCTCCCAAGGCAGGGTCATTTTGGCGCTGGCTGGCTCCCTCTCACCGCAGTGTACAGAGAGTTAACAAGCAAGGAGGCTCTGCACAAAGCGCATACGTAGATGCAAGAAAGGCAGCGTGTGCATGTGGCAGAGAGCTGTGAGCGAGATGGTATCGGAACAGACCCTGAACAGTTTATACATGGCAAACTTCGTTGTTTTTCATTGTATCAGGACCCTAAGCAACGCCGCTGGCCCTTGCCATAGCTAAAGGTCTTCTGGGGATTAATCTGAGCTTCATGTTTGTCATTTTAAAGGAGGAACAAAAAGGCAAGAAGAAAAAAAATACCAAAAAGAAGCTGTCAACCAACAACGCGAACAAACCGGCTCAGGAAGGCAGCTCGCCAGAGCCGAAGCTGGAGTCACATGCCAGCAGCCTCACAGATCACGAGTACACCGCAGGGGCCAGCACCTTTGGGGCCGCCCAGCCTAACAGGGGATCGCAGCCGATGGCACCCGGTGTTTTCCTCACACAGAGGAGACCCTCATCATCCTCGCAGAACAATGCCTCCGCCAAAGGTACCAGGAAACGCCTGGGGTTATGGTGTAGGAATGGGGAAGGGTGATTTGGTCATATAATCCATGCCCTCTGCAGGGCCTTCACGTGTGGTGTCTGTCATGGGTCTGTGGAAGTGTTTTGGTAGAGCAAACCAGGTTGGAGGTTTGGCCTGTAGTCATGGCTGCCCTGGCAGTGCGGGCCTAAATACGTGTTTTGCTGCCTGGCATTTGTTGTTGCAGGCTGTGAGGCATCCTATGCTAGGAAATATTCTGAGCATGCCCCGGGCTTTCTGAGGAGGACACGCAGTTGTCACGTCACAGTCCAGCCTGTCTGGTGAAGCCTTGACAGGGGAAGGAGGCATCCATCAAGGCTGTTCTGCTCAGGGCTGGGTCAGGCACTGCTGTTTTAGGCTTCTGTTTGTGCAATACCTGTGCAGAGGTGTAAATAAGGACATCCTGCCCAGCAAGTGTAGCGCAGTGAGAATCTGCAAAGCTGTCTTGAGAGCTGCAACAAGGGAGCAGAGGAATGTCAAGCCTTGGGAGTTACCCGTCCACACAACCAGAACCAACAGAGGAAGAAGCCGCTTGTTATCAGCTATAGGGAAAGCATTAAAAAGCTGGAGCTATCCAGGGACTGGGCTAGGACCTCCTGTTCCTCGCTTGAACTTTGCTGAGAAAGCACGATAAAGGCAGGTGTGTGGGACAGGCAGAAACTCCAGTCAAGTGCACTGTATATGATGAAGATCAAGTGTGTGATCCCACAGGAGAGGCCTATTGTAAAAAGTGAGGCTACGTGGCAGGTATTTCCAGTATTCTTCTCTATGTGAGTGGAGCAAATTAGAGATAGTGCGTGGTGTCCTGCAGTCTCTTTGAGGGGTGCCAACCAGTAAAACATCAGAGCAGCTAACAGGCCATGTAGGAGAACGTGCCCATGATAGACTCTAGGGCCCTTCCAGGAGCTGGCAACACCTGTGGCTGTCTACAGAACTGGAGTGAAGTGAAAATACTTGCCTGGAATTGTGTCTTTGTGGTGAGATGGTGTCACGAAGGTCCAAGAGGTCCGTGGAAGAAGTGGTGGGAAGAGGAGTGCTGAATGGAGCCCAACCCCAGTCAGGCCAGTGAGTTGGGCGACCCAGCCAGGGAGTCGTGGAGAGAGCTTGTACAGGCATGTGGAACACACCTTGCCTGTGGTACAGCTCAATCCTCAAAGGAGGGAAGGAACCATGTGCCAAGAGTGTGTGCCCAACCATGCAGGGAGAGGAGCACTTTCAGAGCCTCCAGTGCAGGGTCTCGAGACAGCCACCAAGGGGACGTCAAGGTGTCTCTCTTGCATGGAACACAGGGAGTTCCAGGCTGGGTATCATTGGTAATGAAGGGTTGGTGGGATGAAGCGGAATCAGGGAGCTCTCAGACCACTTCAGAGAAGAGAGATGACTCAGAATGAGGCAAAAGGATGAAAAATGAAGAAATTATAAATTGCCTTTCAATACTGTCAGTGACTGCAGAAGCACATTCTTGTTGAGAAAAGCTGTAGTGTGGAAGTCACTGTTTGCCTTTTGGGCTTGAGCAGTCCCATGGAAAGTGTCACCCACACTGTCATGGCCTGGGACACTTAATGTAGATGAGAGAAGCGGAAGGGAGCTGAGATTCTTCAGGTATTACACATGGCTGCACCAATAGTGGTGTGATAGGAAGGAGTTGTGTGGGTTTGTGTGGTCTCAGACGCCTTGGAGACCCATGAAATTTCCATCTGTAAAATGGAAGCTGGTGAGAGATGAGGCGGAGATCAGCTGTGCTTGCTGCACTAGTGTTTGCAGAAAAGTTTGCAGGCAGCACCGACCTTCCTGAATGGCACAGCCTATAAGTACAGCTCTGGTTTGTGATGGTGTTTCTGTCTCATGAGTATGGGGAAAGGGAGGGTTGTCCACTTTGAGTGCTTTGGTGCTAACCTGAATCTGTGAGTGTACATGTGTGTGCATTCAGTGGCTTTCTGACTGGGCTGACTGCAGATGGTGTCTGCAGCACTAGGGAAGGAGAGGGCAAGGAAGCATGATGGTGGTGTCAGTGAGGTGGCATGCAAGCTGCGCCCTGTGCTTCAGATTCTCCCTTGAGGATGTGCGAAATAGTGGAGAGGTGCTCAGGGATCCTGGAGGGGCATGTGTGTGCGTGGTGAGAGCAGGCAGTGTTTCACAGCCTGATGGGTGCCTCTGTGCGTGTGGCAATTCCTATGCAGAGATATTGCTCTGGGGAGCACCGAGGCATGGGACAGTGCTGGAGTGACTGGGGTTGGAAAGTCAGGCTGGGGTGTGTGCAGGCTCAGGGCTGGGTATGGGCACAGCACGGCAGGGCTGGCACTGTGGAGGCAGTTGGTGCCCTGGGTATGTACTGGGATCTGCCCCGGCTGTAGTGGTGCTGATTGGGTTTGGGGTGGTTGCGGGAGAGCCCTCAAGCTTGAGGGACAGCTGTGGTCTCCTGGAGGTGCTGGGGTGGGAAGGTGGTGGTGTGGGGCTGGTGTCTTGCTGCTGCGGGGTGGTGTGGGGCAGGAGCCAGCCTGGGGCTCACCACTGCCACTCTCCCTCCAGGAAAGCGCACGAAGAAGGGGATGGCCACGGCCAAGCAGCGGCTCGGCAAGATCCTGAAGATCCACCGGAATGGGAAGCTGCTCCTTTAGCGGCGGGGCCGCCGCCGCCTAACTTTGAGCACCACGATAACAACCCCTCTTAACTTTCGGCGGTCGGAGTGTACAGAATCCTGCTATAAATATTTTTTAATATAGATGTCCTTTCTCAGAGTGCTGAGAGTGACTAGTCCGCAAAAAGTTAATACTCGCCTGGCCCCACGGCACTGAGCGCGCCGGGAGGTGAGAGCAGAGCGCACCTGGCCCACGGCGGTGAGGGCAGCGAGGGGCCGGGTCGGGGCCGGTGTGTGGTGGAGGACTGGGGGCACTGGGCGCGTTCCCCCCCGGCCGTGCCATGTTGATGCGTTTCCCGAGGCATCCTTTTCCTAGAATGTAGCTTGTACATAGCTTTTGGAATAATGACCACCTGTTTTTTATAAGGGGAAAGTCTCTCCGGGCGCTGCCCGCCGCAGCGGCCCTTACCAGCTCTTTGCGTAACTTCTTGTACGAGGAGGGAGACAGTTATTTTACTAGCACCTTGTGGAGTGTTTCCGTGTTTTGTGACGATGTAATTTATTAATGTTTGTAGCTTTTTATATTTGTACATTTCTTATGGGCTTTGTTTATATACACACATTACTGGGGCGCGGCGCCCGCGGGGAACCAGAGCCACCCGCAGCCCACGGCCTTCAGGGCCGTGCTGGCCTGGGCGTCACGCCGGCTTTTTTTATTATGATTATTATTATTAGTATTATTATTTTTTCGCGACATGTACATTTCTAACAAAGTTTATCGTGGCTATCTATCTATGACGGTGTTTTATTTACCAATTCATATCAAATGCTCTTGTATCGAGTTCACGAAATCTAAGTAAACCTAGAGCAAAGTTTAAAAAAAGAAAAAAAAAAAAAGAAAGAAAAAAGAAAAAAAAAAAAGAGAAAGCAAAGTAAACTATTTCAGGTTTTGTATACAACTGCCTGGGCCTGGCCTTTTTGTGGGGTCGGCGAGGGGCAGTGTGCGGGCTCGGTGGAGGGGTGCAGGGCAGGGCCGGAGGCTCAGCACAGCGTCTGCCCTGTTCTGCTGCTCCCTCTGCACAAGAAGGCACTGGGGAGCTGCATTGAACCTTTGCACGCATACCCCAGCACTAAGCCAGTGCCTCATCTGCTTGCTGCCACAGTCCCCACCAACACCTCCAGATGTGGTCTTGGCTGCTCCCTCCCCCTGTCTAGCCCTGAAGGGCAGTTTGTGGTTTATGGTTATGACACACCCTGTGGTCCACCCAGACACACCTGCCCTCTATCCGCATCATTTACCATCCTCAGGCAAACATACACACTCAGTACTCCCTGCTTCCTCCCCCCATCTTGGAAGCCACCAAGTGCTACAGCCTTGCCACTTTTCACCCACTGAAAGGTCAGGTAACTCACATTTGTCCAGATTGACCCTCCTGTCTGTGGTGCTGCTTCCAGAGTACTCCTTCCTTACCATGAAGGACTGAACATGATACTGACACGTGCAACTGCTTCTTCTGCAGTTCTCTTTCTTAGCAGAAGGCTGTTCACATCTGCCATGCCCAGGCTGCTTCCTTGTTCCTGGCCATACTGTGAGAACAGTGAGAAGAACTGACCATGACCCACAGAGAATAATCCATTACCATTTTGGCAGCCCCAGAAGGCTCAAGGTTTGTGTTGCAAAATCCTCTGCTTAGATAATGTAGCCTCAAACCCATTACGTAGATGGCAATGAGAGGATGGGGGATAACATCGAGCTTTTCACTGGCCACATCTCTTCAAACAAACAGGTGTCTCTTGATGAACTTTTGTTGTAATTCCTTAAGAAAAACAGCAGGCCAAGCGTGCAGTTTGCTGACTGCTTCTTTTTGGGGAGGCTTTGCCTGTGTCTGTCCCAAGGCCCCGTGCATGTAGGAGATGTGGCTGTCAGATACTACGGGCAAAACTGATTCCAGCTAGACGCTGTCAGCTTTCAAACTGGGCAGCCAGTGGTGGCACATGATGGGTGGATTAAGGCGGTGTTTTCCAGGGAATGGCTCTGCAAATCCAGCTAAATTGAGTAATCTGAAGGAAGGATGAACAGTTACTTTCAGCCAAGGGTTAGTGTGACTTCTGGCCGAGGATAGTATGGCAAGTATATACGGGGAGCCAGGGAATGTTCTTGCGGGGAATGGGGCACCAGTCTGCTCCAGGCAGCAGTCTGATTCTCTCACTGTCTTCCAGCAGAAAAGGTCAAGCGTTGGCCATTCGCTCCTTACGAATTCCCAGGCCAAAACAGTAATGCCTTGGATAGACGGTGCTGCTGACTTTTTGGGATGGTCTTGCAATATATCCTCACAGCGACATTTTGGACTGGAGGTTAAAGTGGCTCGTGGTAATAGCAGACGTTCGCCAGCTGGGGGAGTTCACAGTTCAGAAACAACCCCAGCCCATAAGGACGTGGTGCAACAAAACGCCGAGCACCTCTAAAGGCTCGGTGACCGCTGCCTTTGTTTACCAGGTTTCTTGCGGCGTGGCAGAGGATGCTCTGTAGCTCATTCCAAGTGAACCACTCCCAGCAGCCCGAGGAGAGCACCACAAGGCTCTGAGCCAGTCCGAGCAGAAAACACCTTCAGAAATGAGGGATAACATAGCATAGCTGCTGCAGACAAAAAGAGCCTGGCATGCTGGTGCAGAGCTGCTTTCCCCTTTGGGTAATTCCATGCTGACAGTTTCGGAAAGGACTGCTGTGCTGGCCTGTTGAGTTGCTGGGGACTTCTTGCTGTTCCCCTCTGGGTCGGTCTTGGCTTTTACAGTCTTCTCTCTAAGAAGTCTAATGGCTTGTTAAAAATCTTCACGCATCTTTTCTTGCTAGTTGATGATTCTGTCTGGCCACATCAAATCTCTTCCCTTTGCTTGTGCATTTGTAGCCCTTCCTCTGTGCCCCTGAATAGCCTGTTTCTTTCAGCCATATGCTTATGCATCAACTGCTGGGGTAAGGTGTGGAGATCTACCCTGGCCTTCACTGTGAACATCATGGTAGCAGCAGCTCTGTCTCTGCAGGTGGGCTGCTGACCCTGCGCGGGTGACACCATTCCCAGGCAACTCCTCCACCTCTTCAGGGGCAAACTCCAGAGGGCTCTGCTTCTCCTACACAATTATAATGCATCAAAGTAGAGCACACATGGGATAATGGGGTCGGGCCTACTTCACCATCTGACTGGCTTGGTGCTTCCCATCCACACAGCAGCCTCGTGCTCACAACAGAGGCAAAGCACACCTGGCACAGGTCCAATATCTGCTCAGCTCCTCCGAGCTCCCTCAGAACAAGCCCAAATTACAGCTGCACAGGTATGAGTGAAGCTTGTTTCAGTTTGCTTTATCTCACTGCAGCCATGCAGCCTGTTCAGTTGCAGGCTGCATGCAGTACCTCCACAGGCCCCAGACTGTCCCGTCTCCCTTTGCCTTGTTCTCTGCTGGGCAGACGCTGCCCCAAACGAACACTGCAAGATGGCTGTGCAATGATCCTCTTCCTCCCATCTTCCAGTTTTACATGCAGCAAGAGCACACCTGGAGTTCGCCATAGCCATCTGAGGCCACTGTGCTCCTGTGCATTCGTGTTTACTCTTACAAGGTTGTTTGAGGACATCTAGCAGCCCCTGATAGAAGCACTGTGCTTAGTGGATGCTGTATTTGACACTTTTGCAGAGTCAGGTGAAATATTCTTGGTTCTCTTTGCCAATGATATGGAGCTATCTGCAGGAGAGATTTCTGCAGTAGATGATTTTATTTCTACAGTGACTGGAAACTGGACATTTGTTGATTGACTACTCAGTGTACAAAGGATGGCATTACCAGGGAGGTAATTATTTATGTACACAATGATGCAGAGAGACTGCTCCAGCTGAACGATTCCTAATAGCATTCAGGTTTCTGCAGTTTCTGGCTTGAAACTGACAGGAATCATTTACAAACTGGCAGCAGGCACAGCCCCACATCAGGCTGGCCGACCTGAGTTCATCTTTCATCTCTGACCCCGGCATCTCTGACCGCACCGCAGCGAGCATGTTTGTTACTTAAACAGTGGCACGCTGCCATCCTGCAAGACAAAAGCCGTTCTTTCCATTAACATCTGACATGGATTTGTAGTACCCGCCCCGCAGAATTCACAGCATTTGTGTAAACAGTTTTGAAGTTGTTCTCTGTATATCATGAGAGAAAGTCTGCTTCTCCTCTTCTCTTAAAAGTGTAATAATTATAATTAATTAGATTTCCCTCTGTTTTCAGTCTGCCATGAAGATGTACTTCGAAGCCCATTTTTAGGTCACTGTTCTGTCAAACTTCACATACTTCTTTCCCCCAGCTGACTGTATTTACCAAACATTTGGCTCCATGGCCACTGCTCCAAGAAAGCCACGTGCCAAACCTGGAGCTGCCAACCCATGCTCGCCTTCCCCTGGCTCTCCCTTCACTCACAGACTGTGTGCGAAAGGGATCTGCCCCTAAAGAGTGAGCCCCGCAGTCTTGCTTTCACCTTCAACTTCATCATATTAATAATTAGCACTCACTTTAGTGACAAGGAGATACGTCTTAAAAGGCCTTGTGTTTACACTTACTCCTAAATTTACTCTTTCAAAAGCTTTCTTTGGCAGCCGGAGGAAAGCATGATGCGCCCTTTCTTCCCGAGGTCGCTGGGCCATCTTGGTTCAGTTCTGTACACTGGGCCATAGCTGGTGCCCCCGTGCTTGTCATCACACCTCGCCACTAGCTGAGGGAGGGCCAGAGCCCTGCTGGGGCCACAGCTCTGCTCGTGGCCTCACGGCCTCGCAAAGCCCCCGTCTCCCTTCATTAAGACCACATTCGTGCCACAGTGAACTGGGTGTGTAACACCGCATGGCTCCTCACACAGCGGAGGTTCTACAGGTGCTTCACGGTGGATTGACAATGATATTTAATCTGTTTCCCCTGGGACATCACAGCATCCCTTCTAACCTAGGTGTGTCACTGGCTATAACAAGCTGGGACAACATCATCCAGTGATGCACGAGCAGAATGCTCAAGAGGTCCTTAACACAACAATAAAAGAGATGGTCTATCAATGTCACGGGAGCCATTAGATAGATTAAGTGCCTCTCTCTCTGTGCACAGCCGGGGGGGGCTTTCTTCAAATGGTGTCTGATAAGCCCATAGGTAAACCACTCAACACATAGTGGCATCATTTTTCTTACTGTACCTCCAGTTTGCAAGGCTGAGACCTGTAATTGCTTTGCTCAGGATACAAGCTGTATCCTGAGGAATTACAGCTGGGTTAAGAGACTGCTGCCTAACAATAGCCCTTGGTGAAGGGAACAAAAAGCCACTGGATGGAGCAGCTCAGCTTTTACAAATGGCTGGAGCCTTGCAGTAAGTGGCCTTTCTCTTCCCTGGTCCCTGGGACATAGCACCTGAAATGTGAGGCCCATGACAAGTGGCTCAGTTTCACCTTTTAGCTATCTGTGTGGTTACAGCCTTGGTGGTAGTGACTGATGTCATTCTGTTACTGAAGTGCCCAATTTGCCACATCTGTAAGGATGTACAGCACTACCCCCATGGCTCATGCAGCTCTTCGACATGGAGCCTGGGTGACCCGTCAGCCTGCCCTGGCTGGACTCCCTGCACTTGCTGGTGGCAGCAGCTCTCCTCCAGTGGCCATTCTTTCACCTTCCTTGCTGAATTCAGCAATTCTCACCACACGGCCGCTTTACTTTATTGCTGTCATAAAATAGTTTGGTGGGTTGGTTTGGAAAACAAATACCTCCGCAGAATATGAAATATCAGATGCCTCAGTCCAGGGGAGGTAAGAAAGGAAAAAAGGGGTGAATGTTTCCCAGCAGCATTTATGCATGACTTTATTGGAACAGACCGTAAAATAGGACATAGAACAAGTAATACAATGAAAAGTGCATTAATACTGTATGGTTTACATGTCCCTCGCCCAAAGTTAAAGGCTGTAGCAGCTCCTTTCAACATACTTTCTTAATTCAAGCTCAGCAGCCTTGTTTCTTTTCCTCAAAATGTGCAAGCCTTTAACATATCTCAAGGGATAACTTGAAACTCTCTCAGAGAATGAAATATTAATTAGAGAAAAGAATCTCACCGTAGCTGGGCACTGTGTGGCCTCTAGGAAGCAGAGGAACCCAGACCTAAAGTGCCTCCTTTGTGTGGGGCTTTTGTTCCCCACATTCCACCCACTCTACGCTGTCACAGCTGATAATACCTCAAAGTCCACTGAAAGAAAACTGTCATGGCTAAATGTACCTTGGCTGCTTACAGAGAATATAAGCGATTAACGAGCTTGTTATTTTGAGCAGGTTTTACACAAATTGTTCCCCATCCAGCATTTGGCATAAGCAGTGATGACAACTTTTCAACAGATGCTAGTGAGAAGAGAATAAAGATGCTGTGGCTTCAGACCATCTGCAGGGATTAAACCTTCATCAAGTGAGGTGACTTTTTTCTGCTCTCCAGACAAAGGGAACTTCTCTTTTTCTCTACCTAAACACCTCAGTTTCTCCAAGACACCATTTCATTGCCAGACACATTCATCATGGCTTGTCTATCAGAGAGTCATCTGAGAACCACCGTACATAGATTTTTTCCCCTCTAACCTCTGGGCAAATCTGGATGCTCGTTAATTCTTTACCTGACCTATGGCTGCAACTTTCTACTTGATCCTGGGCTGTTTCAGGAAGGTTCTGGCTGCTCTCCAGAAGGAGAGCACCGGCTTCCAGCACTGGAAGAAGTCAGAATTAACCACAGATTTCCCAAGAAAGTGGCCCTGTGCTCACTGATTTGTTATGTGTGACCTTAGGCACCACTGCTTTTCCTAAGCTTCCGAGCTACATCTAGTGTAAAATGAAAAGACAAATCATCAAGTACACTGTGATTCTCCATTATCTGCACAATGTCACAAATATGATCTGAGCCATTAACTTCAATTAGGAATCTCTGATGCTTGTTTTCAGTATGCTTCAACTGGATACAGTGGCATATGAGGGGGAAGCAACATCAGAGGGTCCCATTTTGGGACAGCAAGAGGCCTGTGGCTGGCAGCTTCCTTGATCCCACTAAGGTACATGGCGATTTACCTTTTCATTTGACATAGGACATAGCTTAGAAGCTTACATCTAATGACAGAAAAGTAATTAATATCAGTTAAAGGCCTTACTGCAGTCCCCACACCTCTCTCAAGACCTCTCCCATACATTGTAATATGCCATCACCCAGGTGGTTACCCTCCTGCTGTGAGAAAGGCGAGACACAAAGCACACACCTAAAAATCTCACACTGATAAATCTCACATGTAATGGGGTAATGCACGTTTTAGTATTGTTTATAAAAAAAAATCCACATAAATCTTTCCTACCATTTCTATTATGAAGTGCCCGATACTTTGGCAATGTCAAAACAGACCTGTTGGTGGGAGGCACATAACAATCTCTGTGATTGTCACAGGAACATTATTTCATGCACAGAGGGAAGTTTGCAAGCAAAACAGAGAAGCTAAAAGATTGGTTGGGAGAGGTGGATGGAAGAATACTCACAGACTCATTTGCAGGCTGGGATCACGAGGTGAGAGGCTGTTGGTACGGAGTAAGACAGGACATGGTGAGGAAGGACATAGGTTTTCAGGTCATCAGGGGTTAGTTATCCTGCTACACCTGTGGAAATTACTGGGGATGTAAAGAGCAGACTGTTTCCACAGGTTTTGCATTTGCTGTCAAAAATCACTTACTGTTTGCCTAGTGCTGTTGACACTGGAGGTCTGAACACTGCTCGCTGCTCAACCTTCCTCCAGTCTCTCCGCAAGTCATTAAGGAACATTAATATGACTGTTGACACAGACTGCAGGTAATCCCCCTCCCCCAGCTCTTTGGCAGGTCTAACTAACTGGTACTTCACCAAACTAGAGGGCAAAATGGCCACTCCTAGTTCCTGACCTCCCTCTATCATTTTCATTCAAGAACAACACCAACTCAGTCATTACTCAACAAGACCCTCATGAAATATTTTTTCCTGAGTGTTAACAATCTCAGTTTTCTAAATGAGGAGCAGGGGGAGAAATAAATCTGTAACCTGTGCTGCCAGGTTTTTTTATTATTATTATTTGTGCTTGCCTTGCAGTAGACAAAAATCTTATGAACCGCTAACAGGGGCAATGTTAGTATGCCTCTTCCTGTCTGCAAATGGATATCCTCAGGCTTTGGAGGAAAGACTATAAGCCAAGGAGCATCTGCTTCCAGTTTTGTCTCTAAAGTGCAGTCATGGTGGGTGAACCTCAATAGCACGTGTCCCTCTGCAGCAGCACTGGCTGGGAGGAGAGGGGAGACAGGGTTTAAGGAGGAAGAAGCCCTCAGGTTAGCTCATCATTATCATTCCTTGGAGCTACTTGTTTAGCTCTGTTTGGCCTGCGATAAGTAGAGACCACATATACCTCCTTTGCCATGAGCTGAAATGCACCCACCAACACAAGGAAACGCCTGGTAAACTTGACCTGACAGAGCTGTCCCAGACGTGTCCTGTGCCTGCAAGGAGGAGCACGACAGACACCACGTGCACAAGTAAGGGGCTGCATGAGAAGCAGAGATATCCTGAGCACATCTTTTGGATATCTTCTAGCTCACAGCTTGTTCACAATGATATATGTGTCAAAGGCTGCAAATAAAAACTGTCCAACCACAATCTCCCAAACCTCTGAAAATGGTTATGTCTTGTCGTATCACCGGTCAACGCTCTGATCCTGAATTTCTTTTTTTTTTTAATAATATATTTGATTTACCAGCAGTGAGCAATTATGCTTCATAATACATTGTCCTACATAACACAATCTCCCTTTAAAATGGAATAACAGAGTTTGAAAGAAAACATGACTTAGAAGATTAAGAGGTAGGATCAGAAATAAGCCACCTGTCAGACAGGATAAGAACACATGATCTTTTTCCTTTGGATTTGAGCAGTCATTTAAATGTAATAGTCATATGTTTTAGTGTTCTCTATAAGGTCTAATTTTAAAGAATTTGAGCAAAATAAATGAGCGTCTCCCATTTAAAGCCATATTTTCAGCTATTATCTTCTTCATGGCTCTAGCCAATAACAAGGAACGAGCCTCTATTATACTTACTCCTTGTCAGCAGCAATTTATTCATATGCAGACATCCAGGGAAATTTCTTTCTCAGACCTATCTCCATGCTGGCCCTGAATGGTCATCAAGTGCTGAGCCAGGTGAAGCCTCCAGATGCACACGTCTGTCTCAGGAATCCCCATTAACTGCAGTACGTGTGCAGGTACCGACTCGTACAGGCGTGACTGAACAGACTCCAAGGAGCAAGAGATGAGCAGATGAGAGTATTCCTTATATATATATATATATATATCTGTATGTGTATGTGTATGTGTACATATGTGTATGCATTTATAGATATGAAAAACAAACTAGCCTTAGACATAATAATAACTAAAAGCCATGCTTCACATTTCTGTTCATTGTTATTGCTATTAAATGGCTCTTATTTGTAACACAGCCCTACAGTACTTTGGATCTTAATCGCCTTTTGTGGTATAAAACGATCCAAACAGCTGCTAAACAGAACAGAAGTGTAATCCATCAGTATCGATTTGAATAAACATAAACATCCCATTTCCTTGCAGACAAACGTGGCACAGCCTGAGCAGCGTGCTCTGGCTGTCAGAAGGACGGTCCCTGAGCTCTAACAGCAAGGACAAGCAGGGTGCCTGCCTGTGCCAGGCATGTGGCACAGCTGAAGGGAGCTCTGGGGAGCAGGGATGTGGCAGGATGGGACAGGCTGGGGGACTGCTGCTTCACAAATGTCCCTGTCTCTGCGCTTTCTGGGGCTGGAGGCTGGCAAAGGGCAGCCCATGAGCCACACAGAGCCCAGCTGGCAGGGCTGGCAGCTCCTCATTCCACTGGGCACATCCTGGCCCCCCACCAGCTGTGGTACATGCACAGGTGGCTGGGAAATGCCCACGGCTGGAGGAAGAGGCTGACTGGGAAAGTCTGGCTTGGAGAACCAGAAATGCTTTCTCTGATTGAGTTTGAAACTTATAAACCTGAAACCAATCAGAAAAATGTTTCTCCCTTTGAAACACGCAGCTCTATTTTGAACATGTGCACATTGCTGTTCATCTCACGGTCCAAGGAAAGCAGGCTCGTGTCACTCCAGGCCTCTTGGCTGGCAGGTTGCACTGGGATGCATGGGGTCCCACTCACCAGCCCTGCACATCCTCCATGTGCTGCAGCCCCATGCTGAATGACCTACAGAAGGCAGGAAAAAAAGAGAATCAAGCACTTAGTGGGCAATTCATGCTGGCTAAAGGTACACAGTAGGGCAGGGCATGATGCTGTTTGTGCATCCATGGCAAGGACAGTGCCCCAGGTTCAGCACTAGTGAGGAAAGGTCCAACCACTTGTCATAGCCAAGACGGCAAGACAATGTCTGATGGGGAAAAGAAAGAGGGAAGGGAGGAAAGAAAAAGTGTGGGATCTAAAAAGAACATCATGTCTTCACCCAAGGATAACCCTTACTGCTATCAGCCACTGCTTTGCCATCTTCCTCAAGTGCATAGCTACAGATGGACGTGACCAGCACGTGCTTTCTCCAGAGCTTGTGGTTGCTGAAGTGATCACAGAAACAGGAGCACAGCTTCATCCTGGTGTACACCCAGCACACTGGGACTCCCTGCGTGACTTGCGCTTTGCCACAAACTCCAGCTGAGGCAGGAAATGGTTCTGCATCTGAGCCGTCTCCTCTGGAAAGTGCACACTGGGTCTCAGAGAGCAGCCAGCTGCGCTTCAGGCAAGTGCTGGAGGCACTGGTGTTGGCAGACAGCTATGCCATCCTGGAGAAATCACCCAGTGTACACCAAGGAAAATATTACGGTTTTGAGTCTGGGACTACATGGGAGTTCCTCTTTATCCAAACCTTCAGGCCCCAAAATTTTCCTATGCAAAAGAAAATTATCAACAACATAGCTTTGTGAAAAACTAAGAGATTTTTAGCATATCACAAGTGCACGCAAAAAGGCCATGTGCTTTTAGCTACCATCACGCCAGACTCAGAGTCCCATTTGAATGCAATCTGCTGTGTGAAAGTAATTGGAAAAACATGGCCAAATATGTGTGTGTACACAGGCACACAAGAAAAGCAGTTTTCATTAAACAGCATTAAGCATGGAAACACGTGCCAGAAGATTTAAATCACACAAGTTTCCTCTGGTTTACTGCAGGGATGACCTGGCCCTGGTGTACAGAGCGGTGCCCCACGGGGCTGCTCGCCTGCAGCACCTGCACCTCCGAGCAAGGAGATGGAGTCAGGAGAGGTGGGCAGCAGGCTGGGAGAGACAAAAGGGCCCTGTGGATTTGCACTGTCCAGGTATTAGGAGGTCACCGTGTCAACAATGGCAACAGAGCCAGAGGCTGAGTGGTTCACCTCCCGTGGTCAGTGAGCAGGGTGAGAGGGGTAAGTAATGCCTCAGGCTGGGGTAAGGGGAGCACAACACTCAAAATGTGTCTCTGTTTCCTCTCCATACTTGTTCTTTTGCTACTAGGCCTTTATCATGTGATCATGTTCATATGGCAGAGCCTTTTACCAGTGCATCAGAACATGGGCTATGCTCTCCCCACCTTCCATTTAAAAAGCATGGGAACAGCAGCTCTGGCAGCAGAACTCACCATGGCAGAGCATCAACCAGCCATTGCTGACGGGAGGGCAGATGGGCAGACAGACAGACTGACGGCCTTCCTGAGGTCAGCAGGGATGTGCAAACACTGCATGGAGCGTGGGCAGGCCAGGTGCCGCACAGACAGCCGCTTCCAAACCCTGGCTCGTGCGCGTACCACTCCGATCCTGGCAATCAGCTCAGCCCTACGTAAGTGATTAAATTGTGTCTAATCCCATCTGTTTGCTTTCAGTGCGGTGCACGCCCTCCCCCTGCCCTGAATACAGGCCTGCCAAGCTCCATGTATTTCTGAAGCAGAGGTGCCATGCCGCCGCTCAGTGCAACGCATCCTGTTTATAGAACAAGGGAATTAGCCAATCTGCGTGTTTATGCATGAGGTTAGCTGGCCTGCTGCTGTAATGGGAGTGCAAAGAGCATGGTTTTACTTTGTAATGTGTTTAACGTGTTTGTTTTGAGGCTAAATTACCAGACCTTTCTGTAAGGAAAAAAGAGAATTGCTTTTAAGGGGCCTCTGTAACACAAACCCAAAAATGAGATGTGTCCTTTAAACATATCATGTAACTGGCCAAGGTGCACGCACGGCACTTGAAAGACAATTTGCAGCGGCCACTAACAGGCAGTTTGTAGGAGAGAAGAACTTTGAATTCAAAGCTGTTTGCTCATGGCACCAGCTGCAAGCATGAGCTCTGTGTGCCACGCTCCTTGCAGGTGCATGGCAGGAGCCAGCCATGCAGTCACCCCTTGCTGTAGGCTTGGGATCCACGCAGGCCAGACAGCACATCCGAGGGACACACGTTGGGCAGGCTGCAGTGGTGTGGCAGGACCCCGGTGTGCTGGAGCTTGAGTTTCCCCTTGAAAAGAAGAACATAAAGAAATGGAAACGAAAATCCTGAGTGATCCTCAGCTTTAGGGTCAGCCTAGTAGTTTTATAATCACCCATTCCAAAAACAGACTCCTGTGTATCTAAATGTGTACAGCCTTCATTCTTTTCACTTTCTTTTATTCTTTTCCACCATTTGCACAATGGACAGTTGTTCCCATGAGTGGTCCCATTGCACTCAGCCAATGCTGCTGTAGCAGGCAGTGTGAGAGGAGAGCAGAAGTTTCCAGCCATTGCCCTTCAGGCTCAGCATGAGTAGCAGCTCAGCTGTGTGTCCTGGGAGGGAAACAGCTCCAGAGCTGCTCAGCAGCTCCAGGCCAAGCTCAGGGACCAGAGTGAAATTGCAAGTGCCCTATGGAGCCCAGCGGCACAATGGGAGCAACCCAGGCAGCCCAGTAACTGCCATGGAGAAAGAAGGGAACGTACAGCCCATGCAGGGACAAATATGTGTTTCATATAGTGGCCCTACAACGTATAATGTTTAGAAACTTGAAACCCAGAGAGCCAGTAGGGTTGTGCTTTTTTTTTTTAATTGGGAGTGTAGAGTTTTATTGTTTAAAAGGTTTTGTAAAGGAGTTTTAAATAGACCATGGAATTGCTATGGCGATTTTTTTTTTCTGTTGGAAATTGTTCAGCCATTTGGTTTCTATTTTTGCAAAAAGCACAAGCTTTCTGAACAATCATTTGATATGCTTGTTGATGCATCACAAAAAGGAGATATGCTTTGAATTCTCCTTAAAAACCCCATGTAAACACAAGGCTTATGTATAATTGCAACAAAATACCATCTCCTTATTGAGTGCTTTCACATGTAATTTCCTCCCTGACTACTGCATGTAAACACAGTTATTGTGTTTGGGAAACTCCCAAATCTCAGGCACAATCAGGATCAATAGCTCAACAAAAGCAAATTATAGTTTAGGATGTCCGTGTTTTGCAACAAGATGCCTAGATGGTAACAGAGGAAGAATGCAAGAAACATTTTAAAATAGATGGGTGGTTGGATGGCCCCATTCCCACTCATCTGTGTGAGGTTTGCACCACACACATCAGCACCTCCTTCCCATCCACTGGCCCGCAGGCAGATGGACAGATGTCCAGGCAAAGGAGCAGAACATCAGACAGATCAGGGCCTTTGTCTCTCTGTCCCATCAGTTTCTATTTCTCTTTGTCAGCAAAAGACTACATCATGTCACCCCTCAGTGCCATACTCCTGGTCCTCCTTTCCCTTTTCCTCAGGCAGTGGGAGGCTGGGACAGGCTCGGACCTCACAGCCACTGCTGCTCCAGGGGTGCGGCAGCGAGGGTCTTGATTTCCCACAGGGTATTGCTGTGCATGTCATCTCTCACCATCCACTTTCTTTCCGCTTCCCCACAGAAGCCATCCCCAGTGCTGTGTGCGTTTCCCATCCCTTTACTGCAGTGTTCCCACAGCCGGTTGAGCTTGGTCCCTGTGCCATCGCTGCCTGCATCCCCATGGCAGCAGGGACACTAAATCCTATTTCTTTCTTGACAAATAGCCACAAAATCCTCTCAGGAAAGTCTAAGGTACTGTATTCACCTCCAAGGACACACCACATTGGTTTGCACTGGAGGGAAGCTCTGTGCCATTTTGCCTGTGATTTTTTGTTACGGAAAAGCCAACAGTCACAGTGGCTCCCCAATATAATTTTCTCTTCACTGATGGGAGGGCAAACACAGGCAAAGCCTGCACATCCAGGGCTGGTGCCAGTGGGAGCTCTGGTTTAGCTCCAACGAAGAAGGCAAATAACCTGTAATTTGTCTTAAAATTTTAACCAGGTACAGCTCCATTCATATGTGAAGGCAACACAGCACTGATGTCTGCTCCTTCATAGCCCCTGTGCTGTGTTAGAGAGATCCAGCCTGAGCACAGCACAAGCGTATGGCCACTTGCAGTGTGGCACAGCAGGCGTGGACCTGGCTCCATGGCTGGGGTACACAATGCCATCGCCAAGGAAAAGAGCAGCGTAACATGAGCGTTCTTTAGAAATGGCATGATTGCAAAGCTGAAATGGTTTTCCCCTAGACTCTGTGTATATTTTTTGTTTTCAAATTTGTTTCTGCTATGCCCTGATTTATCAAAGCACTAAAACACATGCTTGACTTTAAATGCCTCACTGCAGCTAAAACTAATTGCATACTTAGTCTTTGATGGCTCAAGGTCATAAAGAAATCACTAGCTTCTCAAAACAAATACTTCAATATGTTAATTGCTAGCAAACCAAATACCAGTGCCTCTTCAGCCATGGGTGTAGGTTTGCATGCCTGACTAGAGGCTGAGCATGTTTCTGCCTGAGATTTTCCAGCACAAATGTGGGCAGCTGACAGTTACTCAGGGCTCAGAAGTTCCGGCAGGCTCAGACTACATGCCTACATATATCCCAGTCAAACCATGGGTGTGCCACACCTTTACTTGGGAATGGTTGACCAAAGGCACAGAGCAGGACAGCTGTGCAGGGCACAAACACAGCAAAAGCTCTGCTTCCTATGGGTTGCATCTGATGTGCAACAGAGGACTGGGCAAAGCATGCCTATGTGTCTGGTGCAGTGATGCCCAACCTGCTGGGGTTACCTGAATGCGTCTTTGAAGACTTCAGCATCCCATAAAAAAAAAACAACATGTCCTTCTGCCTGGCTGTGGTGGCAGCCCTCTCCCGCCACACGGTACACAGTGTGTACACATATATGTACACACATACACGTATATAAAATTGAAAGCAGTGCTGCACGAGTAGTGCTCCCATGGACAGCAGTACACGTGAAATTTGCTCTGACAGCCTAGGGATATTCCTTTCTCCCCTCCTCCTACACTGGCTGCTCTCCCCTCCAGAATTCTTAGTAGAACAATAATATTTTAACAGTTGCAGCTTTAAAAATCTTGATTATGACCAACCATTTCTCCCAGGCAATTGTATATTTAGCAGAAGGAACAAATAAAACTTCCCGGGAACGAGGTTATTTAGGGCATAAAATTCAAGGAAATAGGTATTTAGGTCATTGTGGGCATGGTTTTTATTTTCCCTAATTTTCAGATTACTTTCGATTAGGTCTGTTCAGAGTGGAAACTTCTTGATGTGAAATAGATACTATCTAAATCATTAGAGCTCACTCATTGCCATGTGCCACCTTTTAGAGAAATTAAACCTGACCCCGAGGTTACCTAGCTGCACATTCACCGACCCAGGGCACTTCCGCTGAATACGAATAAGCCTGTAGTACAAATACAGTCGGAGAGCGGCATCGGTCCTGGCACAGATAATGCCTTTGTTGGCTGGAGCTGGGGCTCATGGGCTGTTAGACTATGGAGGCTATTGATTCAGAGCACTCTCTGTTGGGATCAGTTCAGATTTTTTTTTCCCTTCTTTTTCCCCCCCTGACATCTGGAGTCTATCCCTTCGTCAGCCTCGCAACCCCCACTCAAAAACAGGAGAAGGGAGACAGATTCACAGCCAGAGAGAGTCCCCAAACAATCTTTGACAAAGCTTGCAATGAAAATTCCTAAATTTTTAAGCCAAGAGTCTTTTGGGCAACAATAATTTTACCAAGAATTTGCCGACTGAGCTGCCCCAAAACGACAACCCTACTTCTCCAGATTGGCTTCTGCTCACTTTCAGCCTTTAGGTAGTTCCTCCTGCCGTTGCACTGCGCAGCACCTATGCACCACATTTGCAGCCATTTGATCACAACATATTCATGGGCAACTAACTTTGGTATGCACAGGAGTGGCCGATCTCCCTGGAAATAGCTGGGAGGCCAAGCTGCCCGTTGGACTTGTCCCGTGCCGCCTTGCTTTGGCAGAACAAACATGGAAGCTGCCTCTACTTATATTAAACAGAAAGGGAGATGCTGGTAAACAATTAAGTGGGGTCTTGTTTAGAGAACAAATCTTTTTCATATGCTGCCAAACTATGCTAAACAATAACTGTCAGAATCTGTTAAATAGCAGAAAACCAATATTGCTTGGTACAAAACTGATTTTGCTAACATTTGTTCACAAACCGCATCACACATTCAGACCTGTTTCCCCCGTGAACTCTTAACAATTCGAGACAGCTCCAAGTGATGTTTCTTTTACTTTTCATAATGTGTTAAGTAGGGAAGAAAAGCCATATGGCATTCCTTCGCCTGGCAGGGCAGGCAGCTCCTCATTAGGCCGCTGACCTGAAACGTAATCTCCATCATGACCTGCAGAGAAATGCCTGGGACCCACCTGCAAATAAAAGCCCTTTTGGAGAAACAGTGCCAGACTCCTGGTTGACGGTGGGTTTGATTCACCTTTAGGAAACTTGATTGACTTGTATTTCTTCGTTGTGATGTCCGAAGGTGGAAATGACTTAAGAGTTTACCCTCTTTTGTTTCTCCATTTGCCTATCATTTGCTGTACGTAATATGCCAAATTGTACATAAGTGGCAAGTTTTCCCTTCTACCTGTAGCCCTGGCTTATGGTCTGACTGCTATACGGTCTGCGTGTCCCATCTGCATGTCCCACCCATGTGCCTGTGCCCAGCATGGTGACCTGGGGCCAAGCTGCGCTGCAGTCAGCCACACCAATGGTACCAGGGGCATGCAAGTCTTACTTGAGCTCCTCCTCATAAACAAGCACTTGATTCCAACTAAGCCCCCGCTCATCTGCAGACAGACTTAAAGCCACTGAAGGAACTAAATCACACTGCCTTGCTCCTCACTGGTGTAACTCAAGAGGACAAGGTAAGGAAACACTCCACATAGTACCACTCTAGAATTCCTTTACACCTTCTACCTTTCACGAGGGGTGTGCTATCTGCCTACAGCACCCTTCCTGCAGAGAGCAGCCATTGTTTGGAGAGCCCGTGGAGATAAACTGAAGTTCTACTGAAAGCCACTGCCAAGCAGTGTTTTCCAAGTGCCTGTAACCACCAGCATTACAGTATCCACAGCAGAAAGCACTGCTTGTTATGAAACTGTGCTCCAAACCATTCCTGGCCTGCCCGATTAGGGACGTTTTGCAAAATTAAACATGCTAATGAACAGTTGAATGCTTTACCACAAATTAGTTACAGTGGGAGGTTTTCTTCTCCAGCTGTTAGGAAATGCGTATGTCCACCACATACAACCATAGAAATGAATGATGTATTTCTGCAGAGCTGAAGTAGTAGATTTTGTATTAAACATGACTTCATGATCTTAAGTTGTCTATAAACAAATAAACATTATAAAATTTTATATGAAAATAATCATGCCATTAATCCTATTAAGTTGCTCTGCTCTGGTTCTTTCCTTGCTCTGGCTCCTACCCAGCATTGCAAGCATTCGGCAACTGGATTGCTGCCTCCCAAAGTCCAGCCTGCACTGAAACCATCTGCTCAGTCAGAGCAGTGGCATTTCCAGTAAGGAGGCAAAATGACAGATACTATTCAGAGTCAGAGCTATGGAAATTGCTGGTCTTTTTCTCTTCTAAAGTAAGGGAAAAATGATCACTGGGCCTATTATAATGAAGACAAAATAATCACAACCCCAGATGGAAAGTTCATCATATAATCCAACTGAAATGTGTTTTTTTTCCAGATGGGGTGGCTGCTAATTCCTGGGCAATAGCATAGCAATTTGGGGATTCTGCATGTCCTGAATATATGAATGCACAAAGAGTCAGAACAGGAACTTGCTCAGGTTTATCTAGAAATTGGAAATTGTACCATTACGCAGTGGGAATGGACTGCAGTCCCAGTTTTTCTCCTCTTTTGGATTAACCAGCCTTCATTATATGTAATCCTTTGGTACGTGGCAGAGCACAAGGAGGGTTTTGATAGCAGCAAAAGCAATTTGGTAGCGTACAACTGATCTGTATCTGGAACGCTCCAACCAGGGCCTGGTCCAGGAGCTGCCCACTGCTCCCAGCTGCTGGGTGAGAAAGCGCAAGGTCCCCCTGCATGGTGCTTTTGTAAACTGAGAGGGAAATTATAGTGTTTGTAGGCTGACTCTGATGTAACTGGTTATTTAAAGGGTGGGGAGAACCAGCACAAACAGCAGACATGCCCCAGGCTATGGCATCGGCACTTTGGTATCAGCTTTTCCTGACACCAGAGCATTGCAGAACCCCAGGAGCACACGGAAAGCTATTGAGAGGAGGGAGAAATACCACCAATGTGCCAACAGAAAGCATGCATTCAAGATTCATTAAAACTAACTGTCAGTCTGAGCCAAAGTGCACTGTGTGACAGCAATTAATCAAAACATCATAAATTAGATCTGCTATTCTGCGTAAAGGGAATTTCTCCCATGTATCTCCAATGACAACAACATGGATTCTTCGTATCTGCTTTGCAGTTGCACGTTTCCACCTCCTCAGATTTAAGAGTTGTTATTATAATGTCAAAATAACCAATTAAAAAAAATGAACGTCATCTATTTATGTCAGAAAGGAATCAAGAAAGTGCTGTATTTATTCTTCATACATCTCAGATTTGATAACATAAATTAAACTGGGAGAAGTCTGTGAATAAACAGCCTTCAGACCAAAGGCCAGCAGGATTCACCTGCACACCACAGGTGTGTCCATCAGCACACACCTGTGTTTTACCTCTGGAGGACAGCGAGCAGGGAAGCCCTGAGCACCTGCTGCAATCACCCCTTCATGCAGAAGAAAGGAAAAAAGGCCACTGAGATTCAGTAAAAAACGGGAGCAGTTCTTGCCCTGCCTGCTGATCCCAATCTGTTGTATATGTTGTAAAAAGGGCCACATCTTCTCATCATTACAAGGTAGGGCAGCCTTGCTGCGAGGCTCGTTTTCTTTGAAGCTAAGTGCTGTTGGGCACAGAGACCTGCAGACACGGGGCATGGCACAGGCATCCTGGGGCTGCAGCAGGCCGGTGGGCACCCAGGCACCTTCTTTTAGCCCCACCTCTTTTATTTTAAGTGCCATTACACTGCTGAAAAATACTTATAGTTAATCGGCACTGCTTAATCCTGTTCACTTCCATCTGTGCCTCATTGTAGCCTGACACCTCTCCTGTCCCGGGGCCACGGACATTCAGTGCGGCTCTGCTGCTGGAGGCCTCTGGGGAGCAGCTGTCCCCAGTCATCCTGCCCACGGCCCTTTCGTTCACAGATTACATCTTGTACCAACGGTTTGTGTGTGGGAAAAATCAAAGCTGTCAGGGGTTCCTCCCAGGACACGCATTTTGTGCAAGGTGCCCCACTATGGGGCTCGGCGCTTGACCTCCGAGCTCGGTGGGTAATGAATTGGGGCTGGCTTCGGGCAGCCAGCACCACGCCGTGGCCCTGAGAGCAGCAGTGTCACTGCCTGCGGCTGCTGCCCGGCCCTGGGACTTCCTGGCTCATGGTGCTGCAGCCTGTGGGTTGAGAGCAGGAAAAAATCCCAATGGGATAAAAGGTGCTTCATCGTGGCCTTCCTGCCCCGGTCAGGGGTGAAAATGCAAGGATGAAATTTCAGAAGCCACAGACAACAGCGGCAGTTTAATGCCTAAATTCTAAGATTTGATAACCCGTTGTGGGTGAAGAACTCATTGTGATGGACCCACTGAATTTCTGGCACTCACTGCCCCGGGAAGGGACCTCGGCTTTAGTTCCCATTGATCAGAGTATTGCCTGTGCTTTGAAATGAACCACTGCCTGTCTCCTGCCATCCCCTCTGACCTTTCCCTTCCAACGCAATCCTCGGCACCACAGCGCCCTGCACACCAGCATGGTGCAGACCCACAGTAGTGGTTAAAGATTCAGAACAGCCAGCACGAGAGCATGACATTAAACTGCTATTAATTAATACATCCACCTTTGTATAAAATGCTCTTTTCCATCGCAGAAACACTATTGTTGAGGATCTCAACGGTACTGCTAGATAAACTTGTCAAACCCAGGTAATATTTTATGAGTGATTTAAGCTCCTTTTCCAGCTGTTAAACAAAGGCTTCTCTTACAGCTTGGCAAGTGCAATGCTACTTAGTGCCTAGGTGATGTAAAAAAACACGTTGTTACTTTACGAGCAGAGTGAGATGACGCTATCGCGCTCTCCTCCCCACTCTGGCAGCTTTCTGCTGCCGGCTTGCTGGCAGGCACTTTGCCCTGATGTTATCCGCAGGGTTTGGCATGTCGGGGCGGCTCTGATTGCCTGGTCTGCCCTTCCCACACCACGAGAAATAATCCCCATTTTGCACGCCACGAGCTAGGAGAACTTGTCAGGCCTGCGCCGACAGCCCAACCAGATATTTTGACAGGGAAATGTACATTTTCCCTCCATTATTTTGTCTAATACTTCTCATGTTTTGTCTGTTGTTTGCAGGTCAGTTAATCAGGAGCTTGGGCAATGCGGCAGGACACAAGCGGGTGGGTGCAGGAAAGCCGGGGGTGAAATCTTGGCCCCCACAACCAAGAGGTAAAACCCACCCAGATTTCACTGGAGCTCGGCTGTGGCATTGGCTGTTCTGGGCTGGGCAGAAGGTGACATCCCCCACCCGCAATCCATCCCTGGTGGGGCAGGGCTGGGGCAGGGCACTTCCACCTGCAGGCCTACAGCTCGTGGAGGCGTTACCGGCGTGAGCCAGGAACTTGTTAACCTCTGCAGGTTTTAATAATCGCTGGGCGTTAGTGAATACACTATGTTATAAAAGTCTTATTAAACCTAAATTAAATGCAGATTGGGAACTGAAATGTGCCATAGAAATTTATGGGGGAATCTCAGCAGAGAATAAGGTTTTCAGACTTTGCTGTGAGAGCTACAGAATATCAGTTTCTGAATCAGTATAAATTACTGCATGCCAGCCACCAGTTACTAGAAAACATGTCAGCAGAGGTATGTCTTATATCCCCCATGGATCACCAAAACTTAATTCGACAACAGGAATTTCCAGGTCTGTAAAGAGCAAATGAATGATTTCCATGTCTGCACAGAATGATGCCAGCTGAAGCAGCCAGGTGCAGCTTCCACCTTCTCCACGCTCGCCAAGATCAGGATTTGCAGAAATGGATGCAACAGCTCTGGATTCCTGGCCTAAGTAAGAAGCTGTGCACTTCTCCAAAGCTGTGAACACGAGGGCTGATGATGCTCATTTGGATCATCAGCTTTTGTCTCCAGCATGTAAAGTCAGCTCATGTCCTACATGGATCATGGTCCTGCCCTGCACAGCTGCCGGGGACATCTTGGGGGGTCTCCAGAGGAGAGCCACTCTGTGTGGACTGTGCTTTCTGCAGAACCAATTAGCGCTGATGACTTCCTATCACTTACAAGACTGATACGTCTATGATCTCTCCCTCCAGCCCTGCACTTGATTAAAGGACACTCCACATCCAGAGCAATGTTGTTATACAAAATGCCTGTGTTATCAAATAATAAACTAACTGTCACAATATTGGCTCAAGGCTTAGGAGTTTTCTTGCATAGGAAGATTAAGACCATTACAGTTCAAATAAGTACCATTTTTGACTAATTGTTTGCAGATACAGCATAGAAGCTGTGCCCATACACATTCACTCTGCAGAACCCTTAGGGTCACCCAATGCTTTTTCTAACCACCGATATACGACCTTTGCTGTATAGGAAAGTCACCAAGCTTGCCACACCTACACCATTTACCTCATGGGCTCCTACACTGTCTGTCCATTAGGAGCAGCATCTTTGCACTGCTCATCAAACAAAGGGAAATGAACAAGGTGCCCATGTCCCACCTGGGACCGCTGAGGATGTGGGTTAGGCAGAAGATCTCTGAGCACAGAGGTCGTTGCTGCTTCCCACCCTACCAGACGCCTTGGGCCAGAGCTGTACATCGCGGTGTGATGCGCTGCTCCCAGCACGTGGAGCAGAAGGCATGCAGGCAGCCAGAACGTGGTTCACGCCTCCTGGTGAGTCAGGGGTCCAATATGTGACCTTCTGTCTCTTGGTCTTCTGTCAAAACCAAAGCTGGGTTAGAAACTAGGAACGCGCTGGGAACCAGATGCTCTACTGGAGTCAAACCTTTCTGGGTAAATACATTGCAAAGAGCACAAATCATATAATTTCAAACTTTGGGAATCTGTATATATTTAAATATACACAAAATTTGGCTCTTTCTCGACAATAGATTCATACTCCAGAAGAAAAGAAATCCAGCAGACTGAAATTAATAATGCATTAGAACAAACACGAGTGCATTGTTTCCCATTTAAGGAACTAACTGGATATAAATAAACCCTTACTCATATTCTGTAATTTAAATAACAGAGTCACTCTTACCCAGAGTAACAATTGCACCTTTCAGAAATAAAACAGAAAAAAATTACTTTTCAGAAGAGGAATGAGTCTTAAACTCATTGGTTTCCTGCAAGCTGAGAGCTGGAGTGTGACAGTTCGGAGCTCTGCCCTGAACGCTCTAGGACTTTAGGGGAGTGCTGAACTGAATGACAGAAATGCACGCTAAGGCTGCTTTGACTTTTGATGCTCTGCCTACAGGCCCTGTCTCCCCCATGCAACCAAATCCCCTTGCCCACGTTTATGCTGGCGTTGCATCTCACTAGTGCCTCGCTCTCCTCCTGCCAAGCAGCACGCAGGGCAAGGAAACATGGATGCAACTACTTGCCCAAGACAACTTAGTCTGAAATCAGAAAAGGCGAACGTGATCAGAGCTCACTGAAATGTTACGTTCACTTTTGGTACAGAAACCGCTCAGCAGCACAACAGCACAGCACTGTAAAGCAGAGGGCAGAAGCAGGAGCGCTTTCTGTGCCTGCTGGGTTCCAGTCTGAAGCAGAGCAGCTCGTGGCATCCAAGTCCACTGGACAGCAGCTGAAGTCATGAACATTTACACATCTCCAACAACACCTCAGTAGAACACCAGAGAGAACTCAGGTAACGCAAGGAAAGAGTTCCATTTAATAACCAGCCATTCAGTTCCAAAAGCATACACAGCACTTCATAATCAAATGCAATCAGACCTTTTTTTTCTGACAATTTCATGGTGGGAAAGCGGGGTTGCAAGGTAGCTTACCAGCCACACATTTTTCTTCTATTTATGAAGCCAAGACTATTTTACTACAGAACTCACTGCAGCACACACGGCGTTTGGAGTGGAGAAAAAGGAACAGATCATAAAATAGTTGTCTTTGCTTATACAATCAGTTTGTGAAAGCAGCCGTCTCATTTTAAACAAACAGAATTTTATTAGCGCGCGGTCCAGCAAATTGCAGTTATTTCTCACATAACTTTGGTCCATGTCAAGCACTGATTTCCTTTTTATGTAAATGAAAGCCTATAAAACGATGCAATTACCCTCCCCGCACACATTAGTTTAAATGCCGAGGCGCTACACAAGTCATTTATCTTTGGTGCTTTCTGTTAGGCTGCAAGTCAGCTCTGAGGTTTAAATTTTGTTTAAAAGTTCTTGGCTAATTGATCGCTTTAGAGATGCTTTAAACACAGGTAAAACACCGACAAAGACTTTTAAAGTAAGCTTTCTTAATGGATGAATTGCAACTATCCATCATTCTGCTTGCTACTTCCCTACCGCCATCCCATTAAACCTAATAAGTTCTATTAAAGCTGTTAACATGTGGCATCTGTTAATGGAAAGTGTATAATGCATAAGGCATGAAGGGGACCCGAGGGCTCCTAGAAGTAAAGTTTGGAACAGAAAGACAAATCCCAACCATTCGCAAAGCGAATGGAGACGCGGGTCAGTGTTCCAGGCCTTTCTTGGAGCCCATTCCCATTTAAAGCCCTGCACAGGGCAGCCAGGCTGGGCTCACCAGCACGGGGCACATGTTGTATTTCAACCGCTGCAGTGGATGAAACGTAGAAGTTGGAGGGAAAAAAAATACAATTATTTTTGGCTTGAGAAAACAGTGTGACACGTGACAAGCCTGGATCTCTTTTGGAGAGCCTGCGCTCTGTATGACTGAGATTAAATCTGATCATTCCTGAAGGAACACAGAAATCCCCAAACCTGGATGGCAAGGGCTGTAATGTCTGCTGTTAGCTGATTACTGACATCTTGAAAGCATTGCTGCAGCAGGCCTTCCTGCAAACGGCTGTCATGTGGATGCTCTGGGATGGAGAGCATGCATCGCAGTGAGCGGGTGCCGGGAAGCCTCAAGGACCCGTGTGCGATCAAAAGCTTTGAACTGCTCGGAGCTTTGGGGCTGCTCTGCCTGTTACTAGGGGGACTATCACAACGTATTACAATGACCAAAGCCAGCCCATGTAGTAACAGCTGTGAGCATAATCCAAAAATTAGCTCATTAATTCACAGGAAAGTATTTTCTACTCGGCTTTCATTACAAAAAATGTGTCTGCTTGTTAGTGAAACCTAGAGCTTTTACTGGAACCTTTAAAACATTAGCAATGCACATGTGCCTTTCTGGGCCTTAGTGGGAGATTTATTAAGTTTATGCTCTAATCTCTGTTTACAAGCAGAAATATGATGAACATAAATAATCTCAAATAAGATTTCAAGCTACAAATCCATTTTGCTCTTTTTCAGCGTCATTATATTATTTCAAACCTGCAATTAATTCTTTGTTGCCTTGTTTGTTTTTAAAATCTATTTCACTCCACTTGACCTTTGCATTTCTTGGAAAAAAACGTTCAAAGCTGGAAAAATCTCTAGATGTTATCTGACAGTGCTTATATCCCATACAGAGTGTACGAGGTGTGGGCTGCAGCTTTGGAGTCCCGGAGAGAAGGTGTGGGGCGGAAGGCACCACGGGGCACAGCCCCACACGGTGCTGACTTCATCCCCACCCACTCTGCACTGCAGAGTTTGGGTCCCAGCTGCCAACAGGAGCTGACTTTTAAATAAATACTCCTTATTTATTTCCAATAACCTAGTGTTCTTGAAATTGGGAAGACTTATTTGCATAAACACAGAAAAAGATAAAATTTGCAATGACAGCTATTAAGCAAAACAAAAAAACCCTCAAAAATTAGGAATCTCTTGTTTGATTACACACAACAAGTATTTTCTCTACTTCATTACTGTTAATACAAGTTAAAAGTAAACAGTGTCTGGCTGGCAAAGGCTGAGGAGAAATGCTTTCAGATGATGCATTACTAGCTCCTGCAGAAAACTTACTACACTGTTGCTGAAATGCAATGTTTCATATCACAGGAACAGTGCCAGTGAGCAGTAGGCACAAAACCAGCAGATGCAAAACCCCCAACCCACCGCACACACTGAATCCAGCAGCCTTGCACTCAGCTCTGAGGACTGTTTTTGGGCTGCAACCGAGCACGGCCACTACTGCAGCACCCTCGGGTATCTCTCAGAACAGAAAACCTTCTGTCGTACAATTGGCTGTAGGGCCCATTTATTCATCAATAAGCTTGGACATGCCTCTAGCACAGCCTGTGCAGGCCTGCACACTCATTAGACAGGACAAGTGTGAATTAATGCCACAGCCTGGTGAGAACCCAGATGCTCAGGGTCTCCTGCAGAAAGAGCAGATCAACCCTGAGACACTAAACTCAACTACATGAACGCACGGTGAGCACCAGCAGAGCCCGATCTGGTAAGGTCAAGACAGCAAGGTACTGGAATGCCAGCAAGGAGATCCTGTTTTCTGCACCAGGTCAAGACCTTACAACAGCTAAACTGAGCTGAGCAAAAAATCCCAGCTGCCAGAGCATTTCAGAGAGCTTGAAATCCTTCTTTATGAAAGCGATGGGTATTACAAGCAGATGAGCTGGTTGCTGCAGTAGGATAACTGCGGACACTCACCCTCCTTTCTCTCCAAGTATGCCACAAGAAGTGCCAGACAGGCGCAGAGGATCCCACCAGGCACTGCTGATTTTTGTTTTTTTTAGTGACCCACAGAAAAGTGGCTGTTACAAAGCACCGAGGTCTAACTGCATTCTGCTCCTGCTGTGGACCCGTGCAAGTGAGTGTGTAGAGCTTTGGAAGGGCTTGGAAGCACTCTGCTCTTCTTGGCTGCTCTTAACCCATCCACCCACCTTCCTGCACCCTAAGTGCTTTTCAGAGTGGTGCATTTTGACTCTCTGGACACAAACTCAGCACCTAAGGGCTTCTGCAGCAGCACAGCAGCAGCAGCTCAGCACAGCTATGCTAGGGCTAGGGGAACTGAGTGCTGCTAGGCTGTAAAACCACTTGGTGCAGGCTTATTTTTGTCAGCTGAAATGCCTGGGGGAAGAGGAAGCCCTTCAGCACCCTTTAGAGCTCAGCCCTTCAAGGTGCTGAGCACATGGGCCATAACCCAGGAAAGCACCACAATGCATGCCTACCCCCTGTACCCTGCTCATCCCACCTCCCAGCCCCGACCATGTGGACACTGCTGGAGTAGGCAGGGCAGAGCCACAGGTATGGAACCAGGTCCATGGCCCTGAGCAGGAAACAAACATCATTAGAGGGCATTGTGCAAGAAAAGACATGCTGCACGCTGACTGCACTACAGCAATCCGACCCATGCCTCAGTAAGAGCTGTGCTCTACCAATCCAGCACTGATGACATACGGGCAACTTCATAACATTCTGCAAGATTCACTTTTATCATAGGAAGTTTTGTCTACTTTCAGTAGAGAATTCATGGCTTAAAATTGCTGTGCTGGTTTTGAGACCGCTGCCATCAGCTAAAGATTTGCTGAAACGTTCATGGAGAGGCAGTGGCCACCTATATTGGATCCAGAATAGAGCAACAGCAGTTCTTTAGAACCATTGTATGTAGTCCAGATACACAATCTCAGCATGCTGAGTTTTTTTGCGCTAGAGAGAGAAAAAAGTTCATCTCTGGCAACAACAACAACAAATAATTAAAGGGGAAAATGTAAGAAAGAAAGCTGGCGATATTTACATTTAGCAGACCGTAGCATTTTGGTTTTCAAAAGCCTGAGTCCGAGGTAATTAAAACTTTGGTGGCCTTTCAGTTTCTAAATTGCAAATAAAGGATAACAAAATGGAGAGAGTGAGGCCTTTCTGCAGCACATGTGGCACGAGAAGCCCGTGCTGTCACAGCTTGACAGGTGTGTGCTTGTGCGCTGCTAGGGCTGCTGTTGCGCCGAGTTACTCATGAAACTTGAGAGTGTTTGTAAACAGTCTGTACTTTCTCAAAAGTGCCCTGGAGATTTGTTACAGGAAGTCAAATTGCTCAAATCTACCTAATTTGGCACGATACGTTGAAAGCATGCTTGAGTGATCATAATTGCACTGGGACTGACTTCATTTAGCAATCTCTAAGCATACCTTTCCAATAACAACTGCAGGCGATATAAATTCAATCTCTTGTTTGTCTCTGAAAGTGATTAGCCTAAAAAATTTGGAATTTAAACACTCATAATTGCAAAGTGTTATTTATATTCAAGTTTGATTTATTAAATAAAAAACTCTTTTTTCTCTCTCAAGGAATGACTCGAGTTGCTTTGGAAAGGGAAAGGGACAGCAAACTGAAAGGAAAGTCAAAGCATAATTCTCATTGGTGGCAGCGCTGCTCTAACAAGGACGCTTTTCCCCACTACAGTATATAACATTACAACAAGAGTAAGGGTTTGTTTCAGACGTGGTCTCTTTGCTATAAAATACCTGTGGCTCACTGGGATGAATGCAGCTTGTAGTTATATCTAAGCAGAAATTCTTGCAATGACACACCAAATCAACGGTGCTGTAAAACTGACAAGCCAGAAAATGCCATTTGCATTGTGAGCGTGGCTATCTCTGTAATTGAATACAATGAACAAGGCTGGATGAAAGACATTTCTTTGGTGTCTCCAGTCAGCTTTTAAAAACCAATGAATCGAATACATATTTGCATCCTTCTTATACTGACATTCTCCAGAAAGCGTTGGGGTAAAACCCATGATGGGCAAGAACCCTCCTTCATAAATACGGGCAAATAGCCACAAGGCAGGATGCTAACTTAAACAAGCCACATAAAAATTAGTGCATGTCTTCCATATAAACCCTAAATATCTGAATTTCAATTAAAGAAAAATACAGTGAATGCTTTCTAAATCATGCTGACAAATTAGGTGAAAGAAATCAAATGGAGAGGGATTTCAAACAGCAAATATGTCGGAAAGAGCAATTCCAAAAATTCAGGGAAACACACAAAATCCATTAGAAAATAATGTCTGCTGAGCATGTCCTGCTTAGCCCTAATCACAAGCAGACCCACGTAACATTTCCTTGCTGTAGTTAGAAAGAAGAAATGAGAGACCAAGCCATGCAGTAAAATCCTCCCCAAGGGTTAGCCCTGTGCCCCAGCCTTACACCGTCAGGAAGGACTGCATTCTCCTCACAAAATCCAGCCCTGAACAAGTCTGTGCTCCACACTCACTTTTTTCATGCCTTCTTCTGTGAGCATCTTCCTCCTTCGCCACCGCCCCAACCTGAATTGCCATTCAAAATCTGTGTCCGCAGTCAAGCACAATATCATGCCTGGCATCAGGAGCATTAGTTACATCTACAGCCCTGTCAGACGCAGCCCTCAGCTAAGCCAGGTCCACAGCACACCCCCAGCTGAGCTGCCACGTTCCACCGGGCAGGCACACGTCTCACCTGGCAGCACTGCTCTGCCCACTGCTGCCCTGGCAGGTGCTGGTACCCGCAGCGCACACTTGTGCTCTGCTAGCATGGGGGGAAAAGTGGTGGCATGTGCTGAAAATCAAGTTAAATCTTCCAGCTGTGGGCTCCTGTGGGGTGCCAGCAGGTGTGTGTGGGGAATGGGTCACTCCCTGGTGCTGGAAGGGAGGGGGAATTCCTCAGACCCTCCTAGTTTTGCCTGAAGTTTACTTTGTTTCTAAAGTAACACATCAACCCAAGTGTCCCTAAAATAAAGCCATTCCTCAGGATGAGTCTGTTTTATAAAAGGTCCTTTTCAAACTAGGTGGGACCTTCGCTTACCTAAGCAAATAATTTAGTGCTATAATTTAGCCCATTTCCCCTTCAGCTATACTACCTCTCAGCCATTTATTTTTAAACCAAACACATTATTTATTTGATGGGAGGGAAGAGAACAGAAAGAACGACACAACCTGAACATCCATCATTGTTGTTTGTGCTCCTTGAAGGACATTGTTGAATTATTGCTATAAACATCCCACATTTGGCTAAATGTTGTTGATATAAACAAGAATTCTTCCTCATTAAGGTAATTTGGTGCAGTCCGAGAAGCTGATTTATCAAGAGAATTAATTAAAGGCAGATATGATTTGTAGCTCTTTGTACTTGTAGATGTTTCAGCATAAACATTCCCATTAAAATTAAATTACAGCTAATCTGATCCTACTAACAACTGTTCTAAGTGCACTGCACATTTGCAGACATGATTGTGTATCCCCCCATTTGGAGCAGCGCAGCACAGAGACCCAAGCACACCATGGTCAGGGTGTGCAGGTGCAAGAAGGGCTTTGTGGCTACGTGGCATGCTGGATGGCAGCCTCAGGGGGCATGGTGGTGATGGGCTGATGGTTGGACTAGATGATCGTAGAGGTCTTTTCCAAGCTTAATGATTCTGTAACTCTCACCTGAAGATCTGCAGATATGGGGAAGGACAGATGAGAAACCTGTTTTCTCCTCCAGCTTTCACAGTCAACACGAAGTATGGATTTAATAGGACTTTCCTGAGCTGGGGGAGGTTGTCACTAGGAAGCGATTCAGACTTTGTGTAGCCCACAGAGGCAGGACACAAACTCAGATCAGGTGCCAGTCAAACCAGATCCCCTTGAATCAAGCAAAATTCATCTGCAGCATCTTAGTTCAAGAATCAGTTAATCAATACAACATGTCTTAGCTTTCCTGTTTTCAAAAGGCTATGGAAATTCCCTTCTGGGCAGCACCTGGAGACTCAGCAAGGTTGGCACTGGAAATGGGTGCTGACGTACCCACACTCAGCTTTTGCATGCTTCTCAATCTTACTTTCATACAATCCCACTAGGATAAAGGTAACAAGGACACGAGAGCTACCAACATGTCACACCTCCTCCCCTTACAGCTGACCCTCAGAGCACAACCACAAAGCAAAGCCAAGCCACAGATTAGTTCCAGGTTTCCCAGGCTACCCTGACACGGGTGGCTTCAGATGGCACATGGCACGGGCAGCAGCAGTGCTTGCACCACCAGCTCTGTGCTCCAGGATGTGCGCTGGGTAGCACCCTGTTACCATTGTCTCTATCATTTTCTTTGCCACACTCACCCATGAAAGCTAACAAATAAACACAGTGCATACCCCTGCTCCAAACATGCCCATATTCGCTCCCCAGTTGTTGCAAACCAAGTGGGCACAGACCTTGCTTGGACGTAGCACACACTGGTTACCAGGCTCAAATCCCAGTGTAGTCAAAAGGGAGCACATCACAGCAGTTTTCTTACCTGCCAGCAATACAGAATATTGCTTAACAAAGAAAAAAAAAAGGCTTTAACCGTAACAGAGAAAGAAATCAGGCAGGGAAAGGCATAGGGAAGAGCAGCAATCCAGCTTAGGTCAAGGAGTGAGCATACCTCATGTCTCTCAGAGATTAAAGTACTTGCTGTGGACAACACAGAAGAAATTGCCTGAATTTGTCCACTGTTAAAGGAAACAGACATTTTGTGATTTAGGAGAAGCCACCTTTCTGCTCCCAGTCTTGGTGATCAATCCTGCAAGATGCTGAGCACCTTCAAGTCACCATTAATTGAGTCCGCTAATTACAGTGTTGAAGAACTCACAACCCAAGTGCATCAACAGAGCCAGATGTAGCACATATTTACAAAGAGGGCCTTCGGGAAGTCTAGATTAGTCTCAGGACAACTTGAAAGGAAAGATAAGGAAGCTTAAGGGGACTCTTCCTCTCCTGAAGCAGACAAATGAATTAGCAGTGAAGGCTCCAGCTCTGGTCAATTGAAGGGATAATGTGATGATGAAGTAGGTCTTAAATCATTTTGATATATTTAAGTGTCACTGTAAAGAAGATCTAGAGATGTAGAGAGAAAACAAAGAATCAGTCAAAATAATCAGACAAATTTGAGGATGTAATTGCCCGGTTGGACATGCAGCTTTTCAGCACAGAATTTTAATGGCTCATAAAGGGTCTTTTTTATATTGTTCATTTAAGTGACATAGCTTTTTTTTAGCAATCATGTTATTTATCTAATTTTATTATTCCATTTATCTTATGGGGATAGTATCATAAAAAGCATTTTATTTTCCATAGTTAGAACAGCACCCCAGGGCAGGCAGGCGGGGGACCCGAACTGATTACCCAGGGAAGTACTGTCATGGGGACCAGGGTGACCCTGCAAAGCAATGTCCTTCAATGCTCCCTGTCACAGGGCAGCACTTTACACAGGCACTTCAGCACCAGAACATGCTTCAGTTAGGGCAGGAACTGTGATGGCACCCAAAGTGCCAGCTGAGCTATGGCGGGCCAGGCTCCCTCTCTTCTGATTGAATTATTGAACTTGGCTTTCATATCCTCTGACAGAAACCACAGAGATACACAACTCAGGAAAACACAGGGGAAGAAAAATTCCTGTTAGCACGTACTCTTTCAGAAGTGAGTACTCCTCAGGTTACGTGCACATGGTTGACATATTACCATATAAAAAGCATTTCACTTGGAACTCATTAGCTAGGAACTCATTAACTTATTTTGCCATCATGCAAATATTTATTTTGGGGAAGGATATTTGCATATACATCAAGTCTGAGAGGGGAGAGAGAGAGAATGGAGGATTTATCTCATAGAACATGAGAAGATACAGAAGTCATGTTGTTCGTACACTTCTCATAATAGTTGGCTGTTGACAGCTGTGTTAAGTGGGCTGCACCCATTACTGGGACAGAATCTGTCATCAAAATGAATTAGAGGCTTATTTGGACGTAGCTGTATTTTATACTCTATTGGCAATTCACTGTCTGCTTGGCACCCTAATGAAACGTAGGATGGGAAAAGAAGGCACAAGTGCATAAGAACACAAGAAAAGTAGATTATTTTTCCTTTTCATAATGGCATTCTGTGGGTTTTCACAGTCATTTAAGGATACTTCTTTCTTTTATTACATAACTTCCACCACTAAAGAGCAGTTGTCATTTTACATCTCAACTAAGCATTATTTGGAAAGCACAATTTACTATGAGATAATCCCACACCCTCAAACTTAGTTAATTAATGAGTAATAAATGATATAACTGCAAGTGTAAATGAATGTGTAAGTTTTAATTAAAAACAAAAGCACAATTCATTTTTCACCTAGATCACCAAAACATGGAAATAATGAAGTACAAATGTGAGCTGACCAGTTCTGGAGGAAGAAGAGCTGACAAATAAATCAGGTGTCCATCTGCTCCCAAACTCTCTGTTGCCATAGCTGTGAGCTGGTGTACAGCGAGGTTTGGAGAAATGCCCATATCCTGCCCGATCCCTTGGTGAAACGTCAAGGGACTTTCTATAGTGCCTGCAAGCACAAGGAAACATTGCTGTTTTTCCAGGCCACCAGCAGAGGAGACACGCAACAGTGCCTGCACGTGCTGCTCACCCACGGACCACCAAGAAGTCCTTGTACGCAGGTGTATCCAGTTTTCTGGAGTCAAAAAAACAGTAATGCATGTCTTTTAGTGGGAAGAAAGAGTGGTGGTAGCAAGAGGGGGAAGCTTCTGTGAGATTAATACGTATCTTTGTTTGCCTTGGTCCCAAAATGCAGAGCCTCATAGACTCCAACCTTGTGGAAGTCTGCAGCACCCAGCAATGGCAATGAGCAGCCCACAGGCTCAGGGGGTGAGTATTCACCTTCACAGCCCATTGGCAATTTGCTACAGGACGGCAATTCCCCAAAAGCAATGCTTTTCCTTCCTGTGAAGGTGCAAAGCCGTTCATCATTTTCACGAGACTACAAACGACCCACATACTTCTCCCACTACAACAAGCTTTGTTCTGAAAATACAAATTCCCTCTATGGGAAGTGGGGCAGTTCAGCTCAATCATTCTGACGGCGTGTGACAAGATTTAGAGACAGAGCTGCAACAGGGCTTGAATGGAGTATCTCATGGGCTATCACAGTAACAGAACAACACTGCTACACTGCTCTCCCATTTTTTCTTACTAAATCAGTCCATCTCTTAGTGCAGTGTAGTTGTTTGTCAATAGAGTGTTCCTGGACTCACTGACAACACCATATGGGAACAGTACACAAGAGGACAGATTTTTTTCCTCAGTCACAGTCCTACCACCCCTAATTTTGTGTGCACAGTGAAATGATGAGAGCTCTGAGCTCTGCTACAGCAACCTCATCTTTCACAGTCCTCAGGACAAGTCAGCAGTGCACTCAATGCTGGAGTATTGCAGAGATCTACTGAAGCACTGCAGCAGCACTTTGCCATCTTTGGGCCTGTCTGCAGATCCTGAATGCAGCTGCATTTATGCAATGCGTCTTGCACTTCTGGCTGCAAAGTACACACAGCCTATGCCCAACAAATCACCTTGATCAAGAAAAACAACATGACATGAAAAACAGTAATGCAACAAAAATCTAAGGAAGCTGATAAATGTAATGATTTTTTTTATCATGTTAATTGGCCCAGAATACAATCAATAGCAATCTATACACACAAGGCTTTAAAAACTCAGCACCCCTGGGCTCTTTCCCATGCAGTCCATCCATCCTTCAGAAGCAAGAGCTGCAAGAGATGAGGTGAACAACTCCAAGTGAGTCAATAAATCACAAAACCATGCTACAGTGCATTTGTGGATCAACAACCATGACTCCTCTTCCTTCTAGTTTAGCCCTACTAACCCTACAACAAAACAAACCATTTTGCCTTTTATTCTTGGTTCAGAATTAGCATCCTTTTGGATTTGGTCATTTGTATTTGGGCTAAACCAGTCCAACTGCAAATATGAGCATGAGCTACACAGTTCGGACTTAAGACCACTTTTCCCAATTCCAAGAGCCTGTAGAGGAAAAAAAGGGAAGTGTTGGATTTATAGGTCACCTCAGTGAAGATGAGCTTATTGAAATCACAGTGAAAAGCTCCTGTTATGCAGTAGGTGATTTTCAAGTGTTAATATAGCAGCCATCTTTGCCAAGCAGCACCTCAGCTCCCAAGGCTGCAGTAAATACTTAAGCATCCCGCCAAATTTCGGTGTAAACAATGAAGCATTTTCTATTATCAGAGCACAAAAAGCACTTTAACTAGTGTAACTTGCCCATTAACTTTAATTCAAGGCACTCCCAAAATCATTATCCGCTGAAAAGGAGGGCTCGTTTCAGCAGGCAGCAGCCAGCCCTGGCTGGGAGAGCGGGAGGCCTGACGTTAATAAGGTGCTCTATGCCCGGAAGACCATAAAGGGAAAACATTAACTAGGTGTTATAACAAGAGGATATGAAGTGACACAAAGTGTGTAAATGTCACAAGCTCTCTATGAGGCCTCTGTGTTAAAAGTCTTCCTCATTTTAGCCCCTCTGGGTAGAATATTTCCTTCTGCTGTTGCTACTTGTAAGGAGAAACTCTTGGTAACAAGAGTGAAAATGATAATTTCAACAATGTGTACGGCAGGTTTGTGGAGACGGCAGCACCGATCACAGCACTAGGGAGAAATGAGGAGTACACAGCCTGATAACAAAAAGCAAATATGCATTACTATTAAAAACTGCTTACAAAGTGCCACAAATGCTACAGATACAACACAAACCATTTCCTGCCACAACATTCCCAGCCTCACGGTCATGCATGTGCTGAACACTATGCACTTGGCCAATGGGATGGTTCCCATGGGTTGATGCCTGCAGCACTGGGGGCTGTGAGGCCCATCCAGCACACCTTGAAGCCATTAGCCAAATGGAGCTGCTCAGCACACTGAGCACTGCACTGGGCAGGTACCAATGGATCAAGACCAACAGTGGAGACATATTAGATTATACTGGGTCACTTTTCTGGAAAGAAAAGGCAGTCTTCTTTGTTGGAGAGAGATTTTTTTTTTTTGGAAGATGATACGATGAGACTGTAGGTACCCACTCAAAAGCTGCAGTCAAAGCACACTTAAAGCCCTAAAAAGTTGCCCCTAGCATTTTCTGTGCATGGGCAAAGAACAAATAAACAACCATTGCTTTCCTCGGACCAAATGTTTCACAGACTACAGTTCTTACAAACTACTTAGGTTACTAATTCCACGTATGCCCAGAAACCACAGTTCAAATCAGTGGGAGACCCCACAGCCTGCTGCTTCTCCATCTGCAGAAGGCTGTCCCCGAGCAGGTCCAGGGAGCAGAGGCCACTGCCCGGGTGGCAGCAGGAGGCCAGCTGCCAGCTCACACACATTTCAGTCCTCTGCGAGCTCTGCTGGAATATTCCTGTTTTACATGCAGCCTTATCTATGCTGCAGACAGCAATATGAATTGCTTCACATAATGTTTTTTTGTTAATGAAAGGAGAGCTAAAGTGCTGCACAGAGTGCCTCCCCCCAGCTCTGACATTGTCATTGCTGCCTGTGATGAATTAGGGCTGTGCTTGAACCTAAAGACCAGCAAATTAACAGTTAATTAGGAGTTGATAAATAGCAGTCACACAGACCCTCTGATTTAGCTTGTTTTTAGCTGCTGCCCTTCTCCCATATCTTGAAACAGCAAGTGTTTATGTGCTTGTAACAAGTGCCTGAGAGGCCTGCTATGCCTGCAGTTTGTCACGGCCTGGGCCGCTTTCCCGCACCCCCTCCCTCTCCAGTTCACTTACACAACTCTGCCTGACAGAGCGGCCTTATCAATATTTATACCCACGATAAAGACATGTGACACTGCTTTAAGGGAGAAATTACAATGTGTGGTCAAAGGGAGAGGCATATTTCCTATGTAGTCCGTCGGTAAAGCTTTGCCACGGAGGCACTCTTGGTGCTGGAGTTTCTTTTTACAGAGACTGGTATCTCATCTTAATCTATCCAACAAATTCTTGGCTCTGAAGAAAGATATTTTACTAACCCAGCAGGACTGGAATTCATCCACCCTCTCCACAAGGGCTGTTTGGCCAATTCTTGTGGAAGTCACTGGAAGAACCCAACTTCAGTGGAAGCAACTCCTCTCCATGAACCTCACTTGGAACACAAGCCCTTTAATTAGGTTCTCATGTTTACCCCAAACAGGGTCACTGGAACTGTTCAAACATGTGCTATGGTTTTTCATGTTCACAAATGCTTTGGCATGTAGGATTTTCTGAGCTGAGCTATACCTGCCAATCAAAACATCACTGTTTTGCTGAGGAATAAACCTTATTTCCAGTTATCTCCATACATACGTTTCTGTATGTTTCAGTTAGAGCATGATAGCCTCTTATACTATCTCTTGATAATACTGATAGATATAAGGGACTAGGTAAGGTTATCAGTAAGAATATATATATATATTTAAATCTAGGTATGACTGGGGATGCTGGACATTTTTGGAAGCACTCCATGCCCACGAAATCCATGCATGCACGGTTTAGGTGTATGTGTTAGTATGTGCATGGACCCAGTGAATGTGCAGTTACGCAGTCAAAGCAACTTTAAGAGCTAATGCTTTTATCTACATCCTTCAAAAAAATGTTCACGTTGAAAAACCTACCCAGTCAAATGCGGCATTACTTGTAGTTACTGCAAGACAGCAACAAGCACTTCTGGGGAAAAGCAGTGTGCCTGCAGGGAAGGAAAGCACGGTGCACAGCCAAGCAAAAACACATCATCTCTTCTTTTTCACTACGACTGGTTTTCTCTACCTGGTGCTTTCCTAGCTCTGCAGGATACGGAGCCCTCGGCAGTTTATGTACATTGCCAGTTCCAGGAATGACTAGATTTGGCCAAAAGAGAGAACAGACACAAAGCTTTACTCTTAATTTGAAGAGGTCGTACATTCATGAGGCAGGATCTAAAAGAGCCTCTGTTAATAAATACGTGAATCAACAAAATCCCTTAAGTGCCTTGAAGGTGATTAAACATACACTCAGATTAAATTAAAATCACTGTGGCTTTTACACATTTCTTTAAGTGACTTGAATAGGTTTGTTTTCTCTCGGAAAAAAAACAAAACCTGTCACATTCATATGAGAGCGCTGCGTCTGTCAATAAAGACACATTCAATCAAATCCAGAAACCAACATTTAAATAACGTTACAGCTGGGCTTAAACCAACAAGCAGAAAAGGTTGCAGTGATACCACCTTCCTCCCTAGTTCTGCTTTACACAGAGAAGGGCACCACTGTTAAACAGAAACAATTTACCAGCTTTCCTCTGGAAGTTTCTGTGGCTTTGCACCACTAACACTTGGTTCTTATTGCCATGTAATTGTTTACTGTATTAAGCTTCCATTCTTGAAGATGTGAAAAAGGGTGAACAATTGTTTTAGAAGTAGTTAAACAGTTATCGGTCCCTGAAGTAAACTGTCATCTATAATTATGAATTTTCATCCTAATTAATAGTAGCCAGTGGTAAATGCAATATTAGCTAACCCGTTCTCATCACTCACCCAACCTCACAGTGCAACATGTCAGATGGATTGGGTCATGCCAAACGAATGCCTTTATAGCGATAGGCTTTGTTTACCATCAATGCTCAGAACAGTAATAATTAAGAACTGGAAATAAACTCCAGGCTACTGAAGGAGTCAGAAGGAAACCCTTCTACAAGCAGGGAATAGACTTTGTACCAGGTCCTGTATGAACTGACCAAGGAATTCCCACGTGGTTTTTGTCTCACCTCTGTTTGTCAACTCCCTGCAATGCTTTTCCTCAGCTTTGCTTGTTCCCTGCTGAGAATATTCATGAATCATTCTCCACTTTTTCAAGTAAGAATCTGAGCTCCTCAGTTCCTCTTATAACAGCTATAAAAAAAGGTTTTGATCTGACTGTATAGAATGGTTTGTTCTGTTTCTGTCTCCTTACTCATATACATAAATTTAAGCAGCAGTTTTTAATTTATTTGTTCTTAAGGTTCCAGGAGATTCCTTTGACTGATATCTGTGATTTTCCTCAAAATCAACGCCCTCAAGAAAATACCTTCTTTTAAGATCACAGTAGCAAACTTTATCTTCAGATACGTTATTAACTGCATATTCCCATGGGATTAACACCATTCTGCAGTACAGACCCTAAGTGTAGGGAGGAAACAAATGGTGGTTATATTCAACCATGTAATTTGGACTCCTTGTTAAGTAAAGGAAACAATAATAGTGATCTTAATTGCAGAAATTACCAACTACTTTGAGTTTGACATGTGCTTAATGACTAGGCGGATGGAAACACTAAACTTAATGCCACTTGGCAGACAATTGAAACTGATAATCACCTCTATAAAAGCTATTGATGGTAATCTGTTATGAACAGATTTGGCTAATTCCAAGCAGAAGTGGTTTATTAGTTAGCTTTAAGACACAGCCACCAGTAGATAGACAGTAATAGAATAAGTATTCACATACCATATAAAACAGAAACATAGATCCTGTACAGAAAACTACTAAGAGGCAATGCTGTTGCCATCACTATTGTTTTAAAGAAGGTGCTTACCTTCATGTAATAGTGTACTACATGTTATTACCTGTCTTAACATTATTATCATGTATAATGTATTCCAGGCACTGTCTGTGCTCCACACTGCGTAACACAATGGTCTAACTCTCTACCTGAAGTTGTAATGAAGTGTGCTGATAACAGATGTGTTGTGCAATACAAAAACTGCATCTGTCCCCTCCAGCATTAAAGAACCTACAGCAAAGCTACGCTCCTAATGTTTGGTGAAGCTGCCATTTGTGGAAGAAAGGCAATAAAAGGGATAACTGTAAGACTCACACTGAACAGATCAGTATCAGCTTATATCCCAGGTGGATCTTGCCCAAGTCTGTCTTGTTTCTTTCATTTCTGTCTCCCCAATAGATTAGCCAGTATTGTTATTTTTTATTCTTTGCTTTGCCACACAGATGCCATACATGGAAGTCCTCCAGGCATCCAAGTTGCCTATTGGAAAGATGACGGCACAAGGCGGTCCTGGAGTAGCTTTCTAAAAGCTGAACCTTTATTTCAAAAGGTGCAACACTGCAAGGCTGGTTTCCAGAGCTGTTGAAATCAATGAGATACTACAAACACACCTGGAAGCCCAACATGAGCAGCTGTGACTAATTCATAGGCCTGGAATGGAAGTACGTTTGGTATTTTATTCCAGCCTGGAGACGGGAGGACTGTCAACTTCAACGAGCTGAAAAGCAAAGGCCAGAGCAAAAGCGGTATTATGCTACAAAGCAGCACTTCAGATAGGAACACTGCTGGTGACATCCACATGGGGATACATGAGGGATGAAAGAAGAAATTACTTTGTTAAGTGATACCAGATTTAGTTCAGGAAGATAGTGCTGCCAAAATGCCTCCTGCTAAAGTACAATGCTGGTTTTTGATTGTTCTGGTAACATGATTTCTAGCATTGGCCACATTCATTGATGTAGCTTCAAAAGTAAAAAGACTGATTAATAAGAATGTTTTATAATTATCTGTCAAGCCCAATATTTTTCCCTCAGTACAGCTAACTTTCTCTTAACATGTAGCGAAAAATGAAGGTGGAAAGAATGACCAGAAGGGGGCCAGAGGAAAATACCTATTTTCAGTCACAAACTCAGGATGGAAACAAATGGTAGAATACAGATGTCAACGTGAATGAAATAAAAATCAATAAAATACTGAAAAGGTTAAATAAAAATAAATATAATCAAATTTGCTATTGTGGAGATTTGTAATGGACAGCGTATCCAATCATGAAAGGATTATTAAAGGCCATTAAGTAAAGGCATTTAATGGGAAAATAACTTTCAGGAAAAGTAAAATGCTACAATAAAGATGACAATGTTTGATAAAAATGTTTCTACACTTGGGGGCTGCTGTAACAAGCAGCCCTACTCCTTCAACCTTTCCCACAAACACTCAGCATTGAAGGCAAATATGAAAGTTTTAACCCCAAAGGAGCTACAGGTTTGAAGAAAGATGAAGCACGAGAAAATGGAAGATGATAGTGGAAATCCAAATATAACCTTCCCTGAATGTCAGCCATTTGGTAAACTACAGTTATATACAGCAATTCTCGAGATAACAAGAAAGTCAGTAATAGACCATGGACAGCAGGTTCTCAATTTTAAAGTACAATATTTATAGTTAAAAATACATTCCAGGCAGGGAAAAAAAATCCTATCTTACCTGAAAAATTAGTAGCGTACCTCAGATTTATTTATTTATTGCTAACGGATGCACAGCCAACATCTCATTTGGATAAGCAATGATCTTTTCTTGACCAACCCAAGAGAATGCCTTACTAATTAGAACTGTTGTTAGAGATGCCACCAGCAAGACTTGCAACTAATGACATAATGCATATTTCAAAATACTGTTTTATTGCTTTTCTGGTACAAGAAATTTCTAACAACTAAATTTGTTTTGTTTTTTTTTTCTTTCTTGGAAAGTACTTGAAATCTTCACTTTTCTACTTTGAGAACAAAGCTTTATCAAGACTAGCTCTACATTTATTCCAAATAGGTAAGGCCATCATTCAATCCCCTGTGCACAGAAACCTGATTTCTCAGAAGAAATGATGCCCAGAGCCTTCTGAAGGCACTCCTGAACCCTTTGCAAGACTGGAAAGGTTCCACATTTCCCTGGCAGCTCTGCCATGCCCTGCTGTGGAGCTGATCCCACCTGGCAGGGATGGATCTCACCTGGGGGAACCAACAATGACTAGATTGCCTTTCCAGACACCAGACCTCTAATGGTGAGGCAATGATTCTTTCCTTCTTTCATCATCTCCTTCCTGAAAATCAGCTTCCTCTTATTACATTATTCCTTTTCATTCTGCAAATCTACAATGCTTCCAAGAGCAGCAGCATCCATTGATACGTGGCAGCTGGCAATGAAATGGGGGAATCTTGTGCCCGTCAGGTACATCTGGTTGCAACAATACTACAAAATATTTTTCATGGTTACTCTTCTGCAAATCAGCCTGCATAAAAGAGCTTGAGTCTGGGCTATTTTTGGCCTTCAGCTCTTAGCAGATCTCTACGCAGATTGCAGTAATGCCAAGATGGACAACTCTACTCCATCGCAACGTACAGTAAGGCATGTTAGGTTTCTTTACAAGATTGTTTTACAATAGAGTGGCACTGTATAAAGGAGACAAGCACACATCAGAGTTGGTTCTTTGGCTGCCTCTCAAGCTCTATATGTGTGGCTGCAAAACAAAACATTGCCAGAAAGTCAGTACTTCCTGGAAGGATGCTTACCATGAGCCCATTGAATTTGTTCTGGATGCCAGGAGGGATGCCAAGATTTAGTCTAGGTCCTAAACAGCCATGTGAATTCATCTAGGAAAAAAGTTAACTTACAAATACATTTCAAGTGTAATTATCCACTAGTTTTTTCTTGATGCTTTTAGGAAAAAGAACTACTCTAGAACTGAATTCCTGACAGTGCCATAAGTAATATATGCACAGGAGAAGTTCACTATGAAGTAGGGGGAGTTGAGAATTTGTTGTGAAAGGTAGGAGACAACCAAGGCATGAGAGATAACTCCCCTACCTGATTCCAGGAAGGAGCCAACTCTTCATTTTGCCTAAGCTGCAGGCAGTGAGGTCTGGGGGCAGGAGCCACCAGCCAGTGTGCTGGAGCACTGCCTGTGACACAGCAGCCCCATTGAGTGGGGCACTGCACAAACGCACAAGCAAATTCTTTGTTTCCCTTCAAAGCACCCAATTCCAAAATAATCTACCAAGGAAAAATCTAATAAGTAAGCCAGCGGCAACAGCTATTATCAGCAGATGGCATCAGGAAATTCAACACAGCTCAGCTCTAGCTTTGATCTCACCAATTTTTAGGAAAAGATTTTTGCACATACAAGTTTTCTCAACAAAGACTAACGAAAACCTCAAGCTCTTAAGTTTTGTTAACATACGGATTTGTTTCAAAATGCAGATGACTTCTACTCTGAAATAGAAGTTAATATTACATCTACTCCTTTTGTTAAATAATAATTTGGGACACAGGTTTTTTTTTACTGTGTAACGTTAAGGCTATGCTTCAGTTACATCCCACTTCAACGAGCAGGAGAGTGTTGCCTTTGTGCTTGCTCCTTACATTAGCACAGGCTATAATGTCAATGTCCAGGTGGCCATCCAAGCCTATCTCTGATAGCCTAAATTTTAACTGCAGTGTGTAAGTATAAGTTAATAAATATTGAATATGGTTTTATGATTCAAAGAAAGAAAATTTCATTTTTAGTGATGATACAAAACATTAATGTCAAAATCAGGAAATGTATAACATAGCATTTAATCACTAGTAATTTTAGACACCTCTCATTGAAGATGTAATTTCAGTGGAATGTTTGTACTGCAACCACAAAATCATTGAGTCTGAATGGCACCTCTGAAGATCGTCCATTCCAAACCCTCTGTTTGAACCAGCGTCAAGTACAGCAGGTTTCTTGAGGATGTGTTCTGTCAGGTACTGCTTGTCTCCAAGGATTGGACCCAAAGATCTCTCTGGGCAATGCGTTCCATGTCTGGAACCATAAACATATTTTTCTTAAGTTTAAGTAGATCTCCTACGTTTCAATTTACACCCATTGCCTTTCAACATGTCACTGGGCACCACTGAGAAGAGCCTAGATCCATTTTGTTCAGCATCTCCTATCAGGTTCTTACGCACACTATTAAGACCCCCCTGAGCCTTCCCTTCTCAAAATGTCGAAGCTGGAAACTGAACTGACGTACTTATTTAGTAACAGTGACTTTACAAATGCATACAGGTGGACCTGAGATCTTCCCCTTGGCCATCTCACTACATACCTAACAGCTTTCATCAGCTCTGGAGTGTGAGACAGTCTTAAACATGATGCTGTCACTCAAGTCTGTCATTCGCTGCAGAAAAATGATAATCTGTGAGCAGTAATTCCAGCAAGAAACAAAAATTCTAGACCACAGGTAGTACTGTTTAGAGGAGAACAGACAGCGTAAACGCCATGACTCTTTTGAAGGTATCTGGACCTTCTCAATACACTAATTTTTCTCTCATTGGAAAACAAGTTATGAAATAGCATTGGCAAACAGTATAAAAGCCATGAACTTCCAATTGACTTCAAAAGCAAGCATGTGCATGGTGCATGCACGCTGTTTTTCTTTGATTCTCTGAAGGTTTACAGTGTCACCAATTACTTAAGCTCAACAGCAGTGCTTAAAATGCATGACTGAAACTCTAAAATAATGAAATAAAACATTTGTGATGGGATTATTTTCCTCGCCTTCTGATTTATAATCCTTAGGGTTTGTAATATTTAGGCAATTCTTGTATGCATTGGGCCTAGAGTTCATTTTGAAGTGATGATTTGCACAACTATTTGCCTACAGAGTCTGGGTTATTAGAAAAACGTAAAATACAGGGAGAAGCATCATAAATCACAAGTGTTAACCACACCGCCACCCTAAATATCAGGGCAAGATTTTGTTTGATTCCACTAAGACCAAACAGTGCTACAGCTCAGAGATTCTAGAGCCAGAACTAAAGGACCATGAATAGAACCACAAATATTTCACACTGAGAAAAGCACCATGTTTAAATGGTAGCTCCATACTTCTCAGCTGCTCAAATGGCCATCGTAACAAAAGCTCAGATAAATTCTGCTTAGAATACCTCTCAATTTGACCAAACACACCCAGAACTGTGCAACTTTTACATATGTGTATATATAATACAATTTAAATACAAAAATTCATATATATTTATCCCTAAAAACAACCCAGGATAATGCTGGTGGGAGATGAGAGCATAAAAAATTCATGGATTACATTCTTCACCTTTTTATTATACACACAGTTCTAGTATCTATAATGTTTTAAAGTACTTATATACACTATGGTCTAATATGATTTATTTGGTTATTGCAATAACATTTTAGTGCCATTTTATCTGAGAGTTCATGGAATGTTTTAAAATCCAAGCCTAATGGAAGCCAATCAATCATCACATTTTCAAAGAACAAATTATTTAAGTTTTTGTACTACACGGAGCTAATCACTGCACAGAGATATCCTATTGTTTTGACTGATGTCATTCATTTTTCTTTAGGCCGACCTGATTGATAGTCTAAGTGCTGAAGTTAACCAGACAAATGGATATGTACTTCTGGGGTATTTCCAGTCCAGCTGCCTTTTTAGCACTAAAAACTTCATACATCTGATAGCAACGTGCAGCTGCTCCTGCTCATACAATTGAAATTAAAGTCTGGAACTGAAAGTGACAGCCTACACTTTTTCCTCTTACATTAAGGATTTTGTCCATGATGCCTCTGAGCAATCAGCAGTTATAAATGAGCTGTATTAAATCCATGTCTATATTTGAGTATGTGGTGGTCCGGTTTCCAAGTTCCCACTTTCACATCTTAAAACACTTATTAATAGCATTGCTGAGACACCCAAGTATTATTGCGTCCATCTCTTCCTGTCCTTTGCAAACTGGAATCCAGTGCTGTGTCATATTAAGGTTGCTGCTTTCAATAAGATGAAAAATCCTCAATGTGCCAAAAACGAGCTAGACTTCATCAGGGGAAATGACTAACTGAATTCAGCGGGATGATTACATGATCAAGACGAGTAAAATTTGGCTTATCGCATGCAAAATCTTCAGTAATAAGAATGCAAACTTATCCAAAGCCTGTGAAATCTAACACGAGACAGCTCCAGCCCAAAGAACTGACGGGATTCTTTTATTCTAATGTATTACGTTACTTCTTTATTGGCTGACATGTACTATAAGAAGTTTTAGGAAAGGTTCACATGAAGAATTAAAGGAAAAGCTTGCATATCAACGATTTTTCATTTATGCAGTCACTGGACCAAATATATCTCTGGTTCCAAGCATTTACATTCGAAGATATTAAAGCACAGATACATTTGGCCTTTATGCTCTGACAGACAGCATAAGCAAGTTATACAAGTTTCTGATTGTTTAATCTAAATTTGCATTTTGAAGTCTGTCCCAGCATTCACTATGAAGAAAGTATCAGCATTGTTCTCTTTTGCTGCTAATGGGAAAAGTTTTCAGCCTCTGGAACTGCATGAGCAAAGCTGCCAGTTTTTTGACATGAGTTTTATATTGCAAACACAAGCTGCACATAACTGCACTTAGGACAAAATGGCAGAGCTGGAAAGAAGAGAGCAGTTTACTACCTGACAGAACGTAAGCATCTCTTCATATGGCTGCAGTTTTACACAAACACATGAAGCTCCAGAAATATAACTGTTTCATGCAGACTGTTTCTTTGAGCAAGCATGTAAAAACATAAACACGTGCATACATGCATGTGTGTGTTTGTATGTGTGAGACAGCAGATTAAATATGAAACAACTCTTTCATATCTCTTGAAATCATTTCCACTCATTCATCACCGGTGACGAAGGAACAGACATTTGCAGAGCAATTCCTAAGTAAAACCACATTATCTACCGTTTACGTGCAATGAAATGGACAGGCTGGATTTAGAAGGAACTCTGTTTCGTGCACATGGAACACCAGTGTGATGCTTCTCAATACTAGCATCTGCTTTAAGAGTGAACAATTTTGCTGTAAAACCAGGAAGCTGAAAAACTAAAATATTCTCCTTATATACTGGTATCTTTAAGTATCACTGGCAAAACTTCTGCTTTGCCTTAATTCGCAATTACATCCAGTATAAGCAAGCAATGTACTCTATCTCCCATTGCCCGAAAGAAGTGTGTTTACAGTATGGGAGGCTCCGATACCACATAGTATGGATTTTGCAAATGGAACTGTAACTGTGTGCCACCTGACAGAAGTGCTCATACATGGTTTGAACGCTAATTATGTTATCCTTGAAAAAAATCTGCCCTGACAGCTGTGAGCAGAAAAACAACAACAAAAGACAAGTACGAAGAAGTACAAAAAACAATCGCAGGTATCAGTCCAGCTACAATCAACAATGACCCATCATTTAATTCTACCAATTCTAACAATTTTTTAGAAATGCTATAAATCAGCCCGATTCTCCTTGTCGTTAAATTAATGGCATTTTACTGGAAACTATCCCCACTGGAAGAAAATGATTCCAATTTCTGCAATGGTTTTTGAAAGACCAGATCAATTACTCACTGACCACAGAAACACCACAACTACTATAAATGAAAATACCCTCTTCACTTTGCTTTCCATCTGTGCTTGTTGAAGAAGCAATTATATTTGTGAAGGTAACATCCTTCTCCTTCTAAAATCAGATGTTTTACCACTCAGCCCAGGGTTCTGATGCTATGTGAGCTATTTTCAGTCATTCTCATAACCAAAAAATGTCTTGCTGTGGTTCTATTGACTCACGTTCAGCTGAAGCCAAATAATCACGAGACAAATATTTTCAAGTGACAAATACCTATCATTGTGAAGAATGAATTAAGCCCCAATCTGAGGCTGATTCCATGAATGCTTGGTTGACACCTGACACGTGAATACTGCAGGCACTGTCACAACATTCATTTGACAACCATCTGCAAACTGGAAAATACAGGACTAAGCTTCACATTTACTCCAACATTTAATATAGAAACACCTGCTCTCATTTAAAAGAGGAAAAAAAGCACCTCAAATTGGGATCTCTTGCAGTGCTGCACACAGTTAATAAAGCAGACATATTTAAGAAATAAGTTATGAAAAGCAAAACTTTTTGCAAGCATATAGCACCTGGGCCCACAAAGGTTTCTATGATGAGCTGAGTGAACATTTATTGTAACTATACAGTTCCCTTCTGTTTTAGCCTTCATGTTTACATACGCACAAAATCTGGTTCTGAGATATCTCCAGACTTCGCAAAGTTGACAAAATCCCTATGAAAGTAAGTTCTTTACGGTCTTCCTGGACAAACATGAGAACAAATTGGATATATTTCTTCCCCATATGAGTACTTCACAGTGAAGCATTCTGTCATTCATCTCTGTACAGGTGACATTTTGTCTTACACCACTCCTCACTTCTGCACAAATTTTGTTATTCCACCCTGGCTTAAGAACATCAATGAAGCCAGTGGAGTTGAAATTCTGACAGAAGGCAGACAATACAGAGTATTTCTTGCATTTTTCTTGAAGATCCTAAGCTAAGACAGCGTTACATATAACAGAGCTACAGACACTAACATATTAGTATAGCTGGCTGTTGCATTTTCCAAGGAGTTGGACAGATTAGAAGAAATCCTGATTAAGGCAGATCAAACTGATTAGGTACGAAGTGTCCAGTGAGCATTTACTTGATAAAGTGCAATAAGTAGTTAAATTCAGGAATTTCAGAGCAAAAATATCACAGCAAAAAGCCAATCATTGACTGGAATTTTAAACAGTCACGGCTTAAAATATGACAGAGTTTCACTTAGACTTTTGCTCAGTACGGAGAACAGGAATTATAAAAGCCCTAAAACCAAGAACCCCCAAAGCACCGAGTACAGAAACTCTCAGTTCACTGAATAATTAAAGACCTCAGTTTATAGATGGAATACATTTAAAGTCAGGATTATTACTCCACATGGAACTGAACTTCAGACAAGACACTCCTGGACTTTGGCTGGCAGCTACACTGTGCCCATGAGGTCTCCCCCTCCGTCACAGCTCTGTGCTGGGCTATGGTTGTCTCATCATTCTCATTCTGCCAACAACAATTCGCAGATGAAAGACATTCTGCCACAGGAAGAAATTGCTTTTGATGGGTTTCCTTTATTCCTATTTTACAAACAGCTTCAAATGCACGGTTAGATACGTGGGAATGTCTGATTGTACGTGCATTCCTTTTTTGTCTCTTTAATACGAAAAATGCTGATTGCAATAGCAACAAAACAAAGTACGCTTCAGTTTGTACACTACAGGGGACACCCCAAAAAGCTTGTCTATGGTGAGTAAGAATCGAGCTTTCACAGCCATTTTGTATTTTGCATTCAAAGAAAAAAAACATTCTGATTTTTTGAAGACTTGGAATATTCTCCGAGGAAGAAAAAGACAACCTTTCAGTAAATGACTTACTCAGATAGCACTCTAACTGTTAAATTCAGTCCCATGCTATGTCTCATTCGGTTCACGTGACCTGCTTTGCACAGGCTTTATACCTCAAGGTAATCATTTGTTCCTTTCTTTTCATCTCTGTAAAACACACAACAAACAGAAACTGACACTGAGACTTTATAAATTAATATCTTTCAGTTCCACTTTGAATTTACGTTGTAATAAGAAGTATCTATTTTAGAGTCCTTGATGAAAATTAGAGGAATAAAACTAAACTTGAACAGAGCCACAGACACTGACAAATAAAGGACCACTATGATGATCTCTTTTGATTTCCTGTAAACTTCCTCTCATAGAACTTCAGCTAACACCTTCACAGCCTGAACACAGCGTTTATTTACCTATTAAACACCTTTAACAGAAAGGTACAATACAAGAATTTCAAACAAAGGGATCTCTACATATACACAGGCAATGGTTATTTCCAGGAGACACTTAGGACAAAACTCAGTCCTTGAAGGGGGGGAAGGAATTGAGCCCTGCACTAAACACAAAGCATAATTCCCCGTTCTCTGGGACAAGAGCTTTTTCCCAGCCTACTCTGCTTTCTCATTCCTGATTGCATTTTATTTTTCACGATGTTTAAGTTAATATGGTTCCTGTTACAACTTCTCTGAATAAAAAATATCAGGTCACAGTCTATAAATAGATGTGGCAAAAAGGAAAGCTTTCCTGAGAAGCGTGGAATATGAGTACAGCACGACGGCAACTTCTGTAAACAGAAACTTGTTTATGTCAATTAAAATGATAGCGTTTCCCCCCCCCCCCCCCACCTACAAAACTAACAGAGAAATGTCCCATGCACCAACAATTGTGATTTTTATCTAACATCACTAGAAATTACCGATGCCTGTATGTTCAGCTGGGGGATGTGAATTTATCTGGTATGCATTTGAGAAGGAGCTGCTGTTTAATGTTGATCCAAAGCTGCTTTGCACATAAAGCAGAGCATCCATGCAGAGATCAAAATACATCCATCCTCATTCCTGTTGTCACATTCCCACGTGGGAACCTCCCTGCACATTCCTGTGCCGGCAGCACCTTGGCTCTCATGTCAGCTTGCAGAGCCCAGGCTCCTGGTCCCAGAGCTGCAAGGGGATTCTTGCTGACACCCGCAACAGGGGAATTCTGGCTCCATCTCGCTCTCTGAGAAATCCAGTCTCTAAAACATAACTTCCCTCCACGCTGGCTCATCAGTAAGCACGTCGCCTGAATTATTACTCAGATTAGCTGAGGATCACGTATCTCAGGGACAGGCATGGAGATAAGCCTTATCAGATCAGCTAAGTGATGTTTACACAGTAGCACTGGAAAAGCCTTTGGAAAACCATGCAGCACATAATGCTGTTGGGCACAGCCAAGTGCATCAAAGCGCAACGTGTAAATGCAGGGGTGATTTAATACCTCCAATATTCCAACTGTATAATTTCAAAGAGTTTTGGTAAATGCATGCAGCCAGATCCTGCTTTCGTAGCATCCGTGCTTTATGCTCGCCCTGGGGTAGCAGAAAAGGGGAAGCTCGTACCTATGAAATGCAGGAAACACAGCACGGTAACTGATACACTGTCTAACAGGGAACTAATGTAAATCTTTCAGCAAAGGGGAAATATGCTTCGAATGTTTACTTTGAGTGATAAGGCCCCCTGATACATCTTGAACCTGCTCAGCTCTGTAAAGAATTTTGCCAGGAAAGCTTGTGAGCATTAGTGTAATGAGTGGTCAAAAAAGGCTGGACTGCCAGACCTATTTGCAAATATAAAATACATAGCTGGGCAATGTGCTAAATGGAGTCTTTAACTTTGAGACTAATATTTCCTAATGTTTATTTAAGAGCCCACAGTGATGGGAATTGCTGAGTATAGGTATCATGTTATTCCTATTAATGGAAATGAAGAATAACACAAAAGAAGTTAAGCAATTGTTGAGTTTACTCCAACAGAATCTAATCCAATTTCCATTTTAGCAAGAAATTGAGTTTTGTAACGCTCGGATACATTGTTTTAAGAAATCTAAATGCAAGTTTCTGTATATTTTAAATTTCATGAAAAATGTAGAATGGAAAGATTTAATTTTCAGATTATTTTCCTTAAAATATTAAATTAAATACGAACGTTTGAAGCATTTTTTGTTCAGATTTTTCTTTCCACGAGAAGCCTGTAATTTTACTCCGTTATGGCTGAGAGCAGTATTGTTTAAATAAAATGCCCGAAACAAAATCTCTGGAGCCAATGGAAAGACTTGCACTGGCTCCTTGGGCACTGGATCAAACTTTCATTCAGAAAACATTTTTCTCCACCAACATACTTAAGCTGTTAAAATTAAAATGCAATTTAAGCAATTATATAAATAAGAGTAACAAATGTTTCTTTTCCTAAGTGCAAGCAGGTGTAGAGCACCATCAAGGTTATGCTGCAAGAGCCACAGTCCTCCCTTACGCGAGCAGCACCGAAGGAGACCCAGACAAAAGCAACAAAACATTGCAAACCTTAAACAAGATTAGTCCTGTTTACATCCTGTTGTGCAAACAGATCCACAACATCGTCTGTTTGAACTATGCCCACTGTTATTACAAGCCAATGTTAACACAGACATTCACGTTACTTCACGAGCACGACACAAAGAAACACACAACATACATACATTTTAATGACACAGCTGTGACGTTTTGCTTGCATGACCAATCAATTAAGCTAGTAATTATATTTAAAAGAAATACAAGCTCATCTACCCACTGATTTAAAGTCCAAAGTTTACTACACACTACTGCTATAAAGTACTACCTTCACTGGAATTACACTGAGCTTTCCCACAAAAATACAATTCAGATATACAAGGAAGTTGCAGAATTTCTTTAAAAGCATTTTAAATGACAGATACTTTTCACCCTAATGCTTCTAGAACCTGTCTCAGCCCCTCACGCTCAGATTTCTGCCTTTGCTGATAGCACATAGTCCAAATTTAAGTGAGCAGAAAATTATCTCAATTCTTTATTATATTTCTGAAAGTAAGAATTTCCAATGAGACTCACAGCTACAGCAGTTCAGCAGCTGCACTTGACACAGAACGTATAGCAGTTAGAGAACATATTACTTATTAATAAGAACCTCTCAGTTGCTACAACGGTTGCATTTTTCTTCTCTTAGCTCCAAGTGCTCAATATTTACTCATGCTGACAATACAAACCTGCCGTGTATTCATTAGGAAGGTTTTCTGTAGTTTTCCAGAAAGCGAAACGCCCAGCTAGCACAAATAGATTCTGAGCTACAGCCGAGGATCAGACTGTGGAGTTCTGTACAATATAAGTAAAGTGCTTCTGTGGTTTCTAATGGTTTCTCTTTGAAACAACATCTCCATTTTCACCGCTGTTGGGTGGTGTTTTTCTGTGTGGATAAATAAATGTTATTAATGAATGCCTCAAGTCTCTTTTTGTACATGTTCTTTTTCCTTGATTCCTGCTTAGCTATGTAATACAACTGAATATAAGATCAGGAGGCACCAAAAATTAGTATAGATAGATGCAGCTGTAAAGTTGCATTTGCTTCTTTTTGTACATACTTATCCGCCATTGATGTTACTACATTTAAACTTTTTTAAACAAGTTCTTATTATGGTCTTCCACGAGATTCTCCTATAGAGACATCTACCAGAAATCACTGTGATGTGCAGCCGTAAAATTTGCATTTCCAGCTGCCTCCTTCTCACACCAGTTATGTACTCCAAAGTCCTACTGGAGACAGACAAAATGCTGCTGACAGGAACAGCATGAGTGCTTCTTTCACAAGAACCAGCTGACAAGACACGAAGCATTCAACATAAGGACAGAAAGGCACTGTGGAAAACACAATGAGGCATCAACGCTTATTCCACTGCAAGGAGACAAACATTTGAGCGCTTCTTTGGTTGCTTTAGAAGAGTTTGCAAGCAGCAGGGCAGAAGACAACCGCGTGCAGCTCATTTTCTAAAGAAATCTGCTTCAGAACCGGTCACCACAGGGCAGCCCTGGCGCCTTCCCGCCACGGCCTGCAGTGCACGGCCTGCCCGCCAGGGGGCAGCACAGCGCAGCGCCCGCACCGCCACCGCTCGGGGCGAGCGGCACAGCGCACTCTGTGGTTTTATCACCGCGGTCCGCGCCGAGACCAACGCATTAATTTACGTACAGAGTCTTACAACTACAAGAGCTGTAAAGGAAAGGCTCATAGACTGCTCGCACTGCGTTGTGTGTCAGCTTTTAAACGCGTTCTGCGTTGCAGTCAGTGTAAGTAATCACCTTATTTCTATTTTTGTCTTTACTACGGCTGAAATTAAGCTAGGAAATACAGCTATCCGTGCAAACATTTCAGAGTAACATTTGAATGCTGCTAAAACTACATTTCTCAAATCATTCAGGGCTAAAAAGAAGCACATCACTTTGACTGGCTATTCCCTAAAGGTGCATTCTGGTTTTTTTTTTTTTTTTTTTTTTAAATAATTCCTTGTATTTGAGGTATCATCAGGGCACATATCTCACTTCTGTCTGCTGAGCAGCCCAATGCAAGCAACACTTGTGTAAGGACCTACTGAAAGCAACCTGGGGACTGAAGCTGTGAGATGGAAGCAGCGCTTCATGATGAACGCGTGCAGCCATAGAGGAGTTTGAGAAGTGCACAGAAAGCACAGGAAGCTCAACGGAGAGATGTACCCATTTCAACAGCCTTCAGCTTAAACCAGCGTGAATTACTGTGACCCGCGTGCCAGAAACTGTAATTAGCTACTCTCATTTGTCCTTGTTTTCAGCCATATAAAATGACGTACACATAAAATGAAATAAAATTTAAAAAATGGAATACTATGATATATATATCTTATATATATCTACTCATAGGAGCATTTTCTGAGAATTAATGCTTTTCTACACAACTAGCAAAAACCAGTACCTGCTAGTACAGCCCTACTTACAAAGAATTCTGTACTTTAAAAAATAATGGGAAGATATTCCAAGTGCTGACTAGGAATTTGCACAGCACTCATCCTAAGATTAATGGAAAGCACACTGTGAAAACTCCACAAATCACCTGGAAAACATATCCTGAGAAGCAAGCCAATACTTGCTAAGGGACTTACTTTCCTTGCTTTTGCACAGGGAAATCCATTGGTATTTGGGGTACTGCTAATCCTAAGGAAGGATAATAAAATCGCCTTCTTCTTCCCTCAAATGTGAGAACTTTTGAGAACCTTCAAAGCGATTTTTCATTCTCTGAATTTGTTCCTAACATTAGGAACATTAGGAACTGTTGAAACATTCAGCGCTGGATAAGTCTTCTCAGTGTATTCAAAGCAATACTGGATGCAATGTAAGAAGCGGTTTGGCCTTTTAAGAAAACCATCAGTTCAAAGTATTTTCAGCATAATCCAGGACACTAAATCACTAGTTAAATAGAAACATTTACTGACAGCTTGAGTACAAATGTTTTATTGTGAAGAGCAATGAATATAATGACCAGAGCTGTAGCCTCTTGGTCTGGCTAAACAAGGTGGTGGCGTTGGTGGGTACGGAGGATTAAAATGTCATTGCCAGGGCTAAGCTGGCAAGCTGCAAGGAAAACAGGAAGAGTGCCCAGCAGGCCTATTAAAGCTTTAGAAGGATTTTCATGATTTCTGTCAGTGTAACTCTAACTGAGATAGCATTGTTTACTCTGAAGAAAGCAAACAGTTCATTAAAGCCAATAAAGCTGTTTCTACAGTTTAATAAACTGGAAGACAAGCTGCTCCCAAACTGATAGGCTATCTTGGTGTTGGCTGAACAAACTGGCCCTAAACGCAAAGGTTTCCATGGGGTAGGCCCACACTGCAACTGCGACAAATACAAGCTTGCCTTCATTGAGAACCAAATCAGTTTCAGTTTTATTTGTTCCAGTATCCATAGCAGCGTCAGCACAGCAGCACACATGAGATGGACATCCATAGACCCTGTGTTTGTCAAGTCCACACCAAACCCTGCCGCAGTGACACAGCCACCCAGGTTGGGTCAGATGAACTATCGAGCTACACAGACTGAAACTGCACCATTAGAGCAGCTCCAGGTCAGAGCTAGTATCCTGTCAAATACCCGCAGGGAGAAAAAAAAAAAACCAAACCAGTTTGTGTGTTCTGAGCCTGGGTTCCTAGACTGCACAATTCTGCTTAAGAAATTCACGGATCTTCTGAAGCAGCAGTCAAATGCCTCCTGGCACCATGATGCTCTGCATCTGACACTAGAAGGCTCCTTCTTTGAAGTAAAAAAAATTAAAATCCCAGAACAAGCTCTCAGTAGCTTGCCCAAGAGAAGATACCAAGCAATATACTAGCAGTATAATCACAGCCAAGACTCATAGCAGAAACAAGATACCATTCTGATCCAGCTGAATTATGCGAGATTATGCTCCAAATCCAACAGAATAAGACAAAGTGCAAGATTTATTTTCCTGCCAGTAATCTTATTTTATCATTTATAGTATTTTTATTATCTCAGAAATTCATTTTCTCTTCAGCTCTCAAAATGATCAGAGTAATTCACACACTTAAAAGGATGAATGAGTTGCTACCCGTCGGCTTTATTCACAGGATTATCCACATGTGCTCTGTGATGAGGGAGCTGCCATGATCAGTTCGCCATTTTGTTGGGAAAAAAAAGTAAATTAGCAGGCAAGAAAGTATGCACTGGCTTGTCAGTTTTCACATTAAGGCTGCCTCAGGGTAGCTCGCACTTGCACGCTCTTCTCTATGTCAGAATTTCTTTTTAATCCGCATAGTTTGAGCGCTGAAGCGTAACTCATTTCTTCTTTAATTGATTCTAAAGGTTAGACGTACATTGTTAAAAGAAACTGTAATAGTCCTTTAAGTCTAGGGTTAAATTAAACGCTACTTAGGCAAATATGTTAAGCTCAGTACTTCGTGCTGCCAGGTTTTACTGGATGAGAGATTGCACCCCCACAGAAAATGGATGAGGTTGACAAGAGTGCAGGAAAACCCTGCACAAATGCTGTTTTCTCTCCCAGCTGGAGAAGTGCTTGCTAACTCTTTATCAAATACAAAGTGTGACCAGATATTCATTTATCTGTCTGAATAAGAGGGCATTAGTAGTTAAAAAGGAAATGTATTGCAGAATGAAGTGTTCTGGATTTTTCAGCGTTCTTGGCAAATTATATAAGTGCTAAGGTAACAAAGAATAATATCTCAATTCCCAGACGGTAAGAAGTGCACCTCTTAAGTAGGAATTAAGAGACATACCCTAAAGCTACCATTGAAATAGCACACAATAACTCTGTATTAGATTGTTTTAATTGAAAGGGTATTTTTAGGCTTTTGACTGATACCTACTTACATATACTTCCCAAGAGATACGGGAATGCCCTGACAAGAACATCGATACAATAACTCCATGGACAAACCCTTTGCACAGTCACAGCAGGGTCCCAGATATTGTCTGCAGCATCTCACTTCCCCAGACACTTCTCCCTGCCCTGGACTCCTTCCCACCCCGTGCTTCCCTGCCCTGAGTACCACCCCCTGCTCCCCACTCTGCTATTCACATTCTCAACCGGCTACAGGTGGCAAAGGTAACTTTTACTTAGTCCTCTTTCAGCACTTTTCTTTGGACCCTGTTTCCAAGCTGGAAACTTGCACATGTTTTAGTCTAGACATGAATACACTGTCTGTTTTTGCTCCTCAGACAGCATCTTTTCACAGTAACTTCACACATTATAGCTGAAAGTGGAACCTCGATATTTACCATTGGGAGAACAGAGGAAAAAACATCACCATTTTGGCAACCCAAACACTCTGCTTCCCTGGATATCCTTTATTGAATTCTGATGGTGAGCAGGGACCATAGAGACAGCAAAATTCGCCACTGAGGAATACTACTCCAGGGAAGATGACATCTTACTGCTGTAAAGCAGAGAAATTTCCTCAGCTGCCCCTGGTGAGAAACAGTCAGGAATCCCTCACCAACACCAGCCATTGAGGAGGCTGGAATGCTTTCTCTGAGTCAAAGCAGTGTCCTGTTGGGAGCTGCTGTAGCACAGTGAAAATCAGAAATCTGAGGCTTAGCCTGAAGTTGGAAGGGTGCCTTAATGCCACCGTTGCACTCTACCCACTGAGATGCTAAAAGTCAACACCAGTTAATACCCACCCTTGTCTGGTGCTTCCCAATGAAATAGAACAGTCTAAACCAAGGTCTTAGCATACCTGAAACAAATTAAAAACAATTACCAGAGGATGCTCGTTATTTTTTCATCAGACTGATTTCCAGGATTTCTCAGTAAGTGCATTCCATCACAAATGTACCGTCTCCTAAAGGCTGTGAAATTCCTCCTTCAGACCTCACTCTGTTCATCTCTCAGTACCCAGCTTGTGCCCCAAGCCTAGGCCACATTACTACTCACGGTTCATGAGCGCTAATACAGATTTTGTTTGAAAAGCCACACGTTAGCAAACCACAGTTATTTGCAAGCCTGGCCCAGGGCTAGTGTCAGACATCAACACATAAGCAGCACAGATATTTTATTTAATTAAGTCATGCCATCTGGGCCAACAATGAAGGCACTCATGTGCCTTGCCTTTGCTTTCTGACTGTAGTGCTCTTATCCCCTCAAAATTGTTCTAAAAGCCAAATCTCCGCAGAGTTTAAGGAACAGTTTCAGCTGGTACTTGCATTAGGCTGAATTTTTGCAGCAATGTATAAGGATTTTTCCTATCCTAATAAAGTGAGTGACTAGAGGGCCACAGATTTATGTTCCTTACTCTAGTCTTAATGCTGCATCCACCATGCAGGAAATTACTAATGAGCAACCGAAAGAACTGTGCTATATATAGCACTCGTACATACTACCAGGTAGCCACCAACTTCATTCTGCCAAAGGTTCCTTGCTATGAAAAAAGAAAGGTAGCACCAACCAGCCAGTTATAAGGCAGGGAGAGGTGTCACTCCGGACCACTGCAAGCACCCAGTGCTGTGGCACTCAGTCCTTGTGTGACTCCCAAATGTTTAAAGTTATTACACTGTTTTGATGGCTCTGAAATGCAGAGTTCAGTCAGATGTGATCAAGTCCCTGTGCATTCCGTGACTATGCATTACCCTCACTCTCTATTTGAGATAGAGAGGATTTAATCCTGTGAATGCAGTGAAATAGGAACTGTTTTGCTGAATTTAAGCCTATGCTTAAGTTTTATGCTGTATTAAATAGCATAATATTTAGGGTATTTATAATATTCAGCTTTTAAAAGTTTTATAGAGGCATCTTCACCAAAAGTTTGTGAGGTAGGGAAGCAGGGAATGCAACCTAAGACCAGAGTACCATTATGCCACTACAGTTGCTGTATCTCCTGTATGTAATCCCAATCTCTGCAGTTCCTAGTTACAATTTACATCTGACTAAGTTAAACAATGAATTCTAACACGTACATTTTAGCACAAAAAAATCCATCACCGTGTTATTAAAAACAACAACAAAAACCACATATCCTGGGAAACAGCATCACAGAGCATTTTCAAGGGAAAGGGTATTTTTACATTCCTGTTTTTCCGAGTTTCTGTATTTAGCAATGCTGGGCATGAAGTCAAACTTTTTCTTTTTACTGCAGCAGATACGAACTGCTGAAACTTCTCACGCTCTTGCTACCATCTTACATTAAGAGTAATAGTAAGTACTCCTAAGCACTAAAATATCTGTGTTATAGACCTGAACAACAAATGGACACTTCACTCAAGGGCTATTTGGTATCATCAGTAATAAACAGACAAGGATCAAGGACAGCTGCAAATGAATTTCTTCAGCATCAAGCAGATTCTGGGCTACCTCAGACTTCCTATTATTCTATGATTATGGCACTTACCATGCACAGACAGTTTTAATGGATCCAAAAGAATGATAACAGAGGTCATTATGAAGTATTTCCCTAATGCACTTGATGCTCTTTTTCCTTGCTTCCAAAAATAAAGTCGCAGTATTTTAACATCGCTGGTTTATGTAGTAATGAACTTTGGAATATCCAGCAGTAACGACGATACAGTACAGAACGGAAAAACATTTGGTGGAAATTGAAGTACTGGAATGTTCTTCAGCATGTCAGCTGATAAACCAAAAGAAAAGGCCAACACTGTCATTAGTGATTGGTTAAAAAAGCAACCCAACGACAAAAAAAAAAAGATGGGAACATTTATGGCAAACACATTCCAAAGTGCTCAAAATCAGGGCATTTCCAAGAACTGCTAACACCTTTATAAATACTTCTGAAACTATTTAAGAGGCTATGAATATTAGCACACTGCATAAAATTCGCTTAGGTTTGTTAAGAACTCAGGAACTAGGTACCAACGTAACTACTCAGACCTGACCTAAAGGGTTTAGACCAGCAAGATCCATATATAAGCTAAGCAATAGTTCTGATAAATGAAAAAGCTGTACTGCTAAGCATACTGGGGAAAAAAACCTGGGAGCATTAGGAAATTGTGTGTTTGGGTAAATAGGAACTCTCCATATTTACATATAGCATGACTAGGAATAAAACCAGAGCAGTCCTTCTCATGCATATAACACAAAGAACTCGTATATACAACACAACGTGCTCTTACTGCTAAAGGCAGTTACTGGATTTGTGAGGTGGGGCACAGTTCTGGCTCCCAACTGGGAGAAACTATTTTTTAAAACTGAACACAAAGTACAAGTTTCTTGATGATGAGACAGAGGAGCTCACTTTTTCCAATCAGAAAAGATTTTAAAAGACTATACATGTAACTGTAGGAAACCATACTGAGAAAGGACAACTGGATGGAGAACAGATAGACAGAGAAAGGACTGTTACGCTAGCAACACGGAAGTCTGACAATGCAGTGTCATTAGTGACACTGAAACACTTTAGATACCCTGCTAAGATATAAAGGTGAGTACTGAGGCATTGTACATCTTTTGTAAAGCTCATTAAATCATGCTTTAGAACGTACAGCTACGTAACAAGGCAAACAGATCATTAATTTTTTAGGTGTAGGATACAACGATTGCCAGAGTTTTGTCCAACTTATAAAATGAATAGAAGTAATGACATCAGAGTGACAATTTCTTTGAAGCATACAAATTCTGACAAGCTACATTAGCCATCCAAAACAGACTACGCATAAGCACATAGGAATTGAAGACGGAGAACACAGTAGAAAGTTACTGCATGCTGAGCTGAAAAGCAGACTGGAAATGGGCATAAGGATGAAGTCATCTCACAAGAATATCATCATTGTTCCTTTGTGCCGGGACAAAGCATATTCTGAAGTCTGTCCCATTTGAATTAATCATGTTCTCAGTTTTAGTGTGATTTCAAGACGTGGTTTAAGTATTTTACTGATTGGGATTAATCCATTTTGCAGCGTCAAAGCAATAGGTTTAACAATGACAGACGTCTTTCTGTCTGTCTTAGTCTACTTTGACACTTGTGACTTCATTCGTCAGGCTACATTATGATACTTCCATACATTTTGAGCTTTCTCAGGTTTTTTCCATTCTAGTAGGAGGGCACACGTTGGTTAAAGCTTTACAATGCAGTTGAGTCCCCAGTTAACAAGATGCCAACCAAAGATGAAAAATGATTTTCTCTGTGCTTAGATGATCTTCTTCAGGAAGGCTCACTTCTACAGCCCCCGTTTGTACAGCTTATGTCAAAATTTGGAGCTCCTAGAGCTACTGCTATACTGGTAGTTTCTAGGCTTTATTTTTCTGAAACAGACAAAACAATGAGAAGGAAGGGAACTGACAGTTTCCTTCAGTTGTGTCTTTATGAAAAATGCACAAAAGTCTTGTACATTAAAATTGAGCTAAAACTTCAGCAGCAGTTCTTCAATTTTTAGATCCAATATTAAAACATGTTAAAACATAAAATTTCAGGAGTGTGATAACTGATTCACAGCAACTGAAAAACAACTTGTGTTTTCTTTTTGGCCTATACATTATTCATAGCTTAAAATTTGCTGAGAATTTCTCTTTTAATCAAACTTTTAGGAGGAAGATAAAATGACTGTTGTAAAACTAAATTTGTTTCCATGTTTTCATTGGCTGTGATGTAGTATCAGCTGTTAGTTAATATTTAATATAATTGCTCTTAGATTTCAGAAAGTTATCTGAAGTCACCGAGCACATGCTCCTGCATTTGCTTGCTCAAATACAGAGTCATTCAAATGTACATATATCTGTGTTCAGGTGCTATAGCCAAACTATGTACATATGTATGCATGCATGTGCATAAATATTTTAGATATCTACAAACACTGTGTCTCTCCATTTCCTTGAGAGCATGATAAAACCCTTACTGACACAAACTGATCAAGATTTCAGCCCAAGGATTTTTTTTTTTTTTTGCTGGGGCTTCCAAACAGGTGTTAGGATCTGTAGATAAGTCCAAACCTAGAATGTAGGGTCAAAATATTAAGAATCACAGTTTAACGCTATTTATTTCCAGGAAAATTATGTCAGACTGTCTTTAAAATAGCCCTTTCCTAAATTTTCCTCCTGCTGCTTCACCTGATTGGATTAATCTATTTTCCACTCCACGGTATGAAATAACTGTGTAACAAAGTGAAAAAGAAATCCCAAACAGAATATAAAATTAGATATAAATTATTTGAAAGTATGTTACAGCAAAGGATAAAAACACATAATTCTATCAATGAAAAGAGTTGACTGTCAAAAATCCAACACACAAAGTACATATGAAATATACAATCTGTTTTTTTTCATGTTTGAAAAATTACATTAATCCTTTTAGTGAATTTTTTTAACGTGTGGAGTACATTAGTCTGGATTAACGGATGGTGTTTATCATACTTTGTATTGTGGTTTCAGGAAATAGTCTGGCAACGCTAGGTTTCTACAAATGGATTTAAAATTAATCAACATCTATTTATGAGAAAGTTTAAACCATTATTAATGCACTGTAAATACAGATCTCCTTAGAGCTGACCCCAAGTGTCTACCATCTGCTGAACTGTTGTAATCACATTTTTAAAGAGCATGGTCATACATAATGATTCTTCTCAGGAAAGAGCATCCTTAAGTACATCAGCAACATTTTAAATTCCACTTGTGTAATGCAATAATTTCCTACTGCCCTTTGCTAAGGAAAAAAGCATATGGCAGTGACTAAAAGCCAATCAGGCAATCCTTGATTTCTTTTCAGTGCTGCATGGGTGATGAAGGGCTTTTTATTTATTTTTAGAAAAAGTAACCAGAAAACAATAGCTCTCAGATCTTTTTTTTTAATTAAATATATGTATTAACAGTAAATTAGTTTTAGTGTTAATATAAGCATACATAACATCAAATCTAAGTACTAACAGAGTGGTAAACTCAGATATATTACACATGTGAATTAAAGCACAGTTTTATCAAAGCCAGCTGAATCAAATACAAGTGCACCAAACAACTTAATTTGAACAACTCCAATAAATCTTTTCTAATCCTGACAGCATCATTCCATGTTAATGAGCAAGGTACGAAGCATCACTTTACAACTCATCGATTGGAAGCAGGGACAACTCGCCCTGCACTCACATGATTTACACACCAAAGGCAAGCGATGCTATCCATTTAAGACATTTAACTTCTTTTTATGGGACAAGTAGGAGAGAGGGGAGGAGAACATGCCCCCAGATCATCCTTCTGTTGACATGGCACTTGTCAGCACACAACACAGCTACACGTTTTTAAAGAAATACTTCCCCACGCCATCTGCTTGCCACACCAACCTGTGGCTTCCCTACCTCCAGCAGGGAAGCTGTGTGGGGGTTCAGCAGGAAAGCAAGAGAAAGAGGCGCTGTTACACATGAAACCATCTCCATTCTGCACTCCTCCTGCATATGCTTCCTGAAATCAAATCCCTCTTTAGGCTGCTGAAGCAAAGAAACCCTATTCACGTGTACAAAGGAAAGACACATAGTTAACATTGCCAAAGCTTAGTATGTATTTTTCCACCTATTGTGCCTTCTTCCAGCTAACTCAGACTTCATCCTTGAACAATGTATATCACTGACAACTGCATTCATTCACTGTTTAATAAAAGCCAACAATAAGGAACTTTTCCATTTTCTGTAATAGGTTTATGCCACACAACCAAGGCTCCTAAGTGCTACATTAACACAATTAAGTAATTGTAATGAGCATTTTTCCTTTGAAATGAGCAGCACATGCAACCAGAATGCATATAGGCATGTTACTTTGAAGATTTCCTCTCCTATTCACCAGTGCGACTGCATAATTGTAGATAACGCATAGATTATTTTTTGGGGGGGAGCACACTGTCAGCAAAAGTGAACTTTATTGGCTAAACGATATTGCAGTGATTCATCCCAGATAAGTTGTTTTTTTTGGGAGAACTGTAACTATCTTTAAAGGAGGATGTTAAAAAAATTCTTTAGTACTGATCCATCATTTTGGAAATGTGTTTACAAGACACAAACAGAGGGACAACTTCCTTCTCACACTTCTGTCTGAAAAGCCTTCAGTGTCTATCTATATATTTTTTTCCTTCTACCTGTGGAAATGATGTTTTTTGATTTTAGAGCTGGAATTAGGCCACAGAATCTAGCACTAAAGCACACAATCTTTCTGGAATCCAGCCTTGATTTTCAGGCTGCTAGGAGTGTCAGCACAGGAGGCTGCTGGGCTCTACGCAGCTTGAATATATTGTTCATTCTGCATTAGGAAAACTAGAATGAACTGTGCACCTCTCCACCCATCCCACCCTAGTATCTATATAATTCCAACATATATTCAGCAGTCACTAGTTCTCCTGGGAGATTACTGTAGCCATTTTTTTTTTAAATCTGAGATACTGTTCAATTATCAACTCAAACAATGATCATCCGAGCTAACGTTTGCAACTTCAAAAAATAATTCAATTTCTACAGGTTGTATTAAAAATATTTTTACTGCAAGAAAATTAAGCACAAGGTTTATTCATCACTGTGACCCACATAGGGTTGCCATGTTTCATGTGGTGTTTTCATTGAAATTCATCACTCTTACACATAAATGGAATAACTACCACCAAAGGAACTGAGCAATTACTCTTGATTTTTTTAAAAAAGAACTTTCTTCAAATGCTACTAGAACTAAACATACTTGTAATTCTCCCAGTTAGAAAGAAAGGAAAAAAAAAGATGAATTCAAACAAGAAGAAACCAAAACAACCCACCCCTAAGAGTTTCAGGGACTTGAACAATTCATAAGCAGATTTTCAGCCACAAAGTCGAAACTGCCAGCAGCCAGTAGTAACAGAAAAATCATTCTCATGGGATGCTTTTACAAGTCCAACACAAAATAATGTTATCATTGCAGGTCTGCAAAGTTCACTGAGCTTGCTTCAGATTATCTTGACAAATCATTTTCTCACATATGACAAGCCCGATTTCACTTGTTCAACTGGAGTCTTCCATTGCCCCAAAATATCTCATAATTTCTCGGAGAACATGGAGAAGAAATCTCACAGACCATGAAATTGCCCAGGGAGCCTGCCACTACATGAGCGACTTACTTCAAAGACACCTGCGAGCACAAGTTGCCAAGGAACCCTAAAAGTTAAAATCATTGCGGTAGAATGAATTGGACATCTTGAATGCGTGGGATGACATTTACCTATGCATGTTCAGTTCACTTACTTGGGTTCATTATCATTTTATCTTTTGAAGAAATTGATAGACAAGCCTGTTCATACTGAATCAGTGCCCCAAATTGACAGAGCTTGGTTTTTATTCTGTAACTTAGCAATATTTGTTGGAATTTGGCTGTCAGGGGGAAAAGATTTGGGTGGACATAACTTGAGGAAAGCCTCCTGAAATACTACCAGCAGGCTACCATTATGCTATTACTGCAGCTGATTACTTCGGTAAATGGCTAGAGCAGCCGTCACTTCCCAGGTTACTTCCAGAAAAGTAATCAAGGCCTCATTTTCAGTCATGAAGGAAATCCAAACAAATTACTCTTTCATAATGGGCATAAATTTACATCCACAGAATCTGATGAATTTCCACGTGAGAGAATTATTAGTTACAGACATACTCCTGTCTATTATAATCAAGCCAATGGGTGAAAAGAATGTTTTAACTAGACTCTGCAAGTTCTTCTGCAAGTTGTCCTATAAAGGAAGATGTGTTAATAATTTGCTTAGCTGTTCTTTGCAAACTTAACGCAAACTTGCCTGGCACACAAATCCAGAACTTCTGCAAGAAAAGACTTCACAGAAAAAGCTCTGGTCACCTAGAAATCTGCCAGACTGCTACAGTAAAACTCACACGAGAGAACATACAAGATAATGACGGAAATCAACAAACTTCTGTTGATGTTGCGTATGTGCAACTGTTACAGCACATTGCATTTCTTTTCTAATTCTGTATTTTCTAAAATCGAAATGCTCATTTTAATCCACACTTCTGTGCAAAAGAAACGGTCTTTCTGCATAGGCATTTCAAGAGGAGAAAAAATATTTTTCATTTGTTCACTCACAGGCTAGGTGTGCGATTCTCAAATGTTCCATGTCCATGTATCAGTACATGCATATGCTGAGAAAAAACATAGAGGTGATGAATCCCTGTTGCCTTCATGTGCATTGTTGTTCTTAGCATTGTACTGAAGCTCTTAGGAAATACTCAGCTATGAAAATGCCATTTTTGCACAAAGTAGCCAAACATGCTCTCTAGAGAGTGATAATTCTCTTCAAACAACGGCTCAACAGTTACTGCCAACATGCAGAAATAACGTCATTCAATGAGCAGATTCATTTAAAATTTGAGGCTATGGTAATTATTAAGTGTATTCATTAACATAACTAATTACATTGAGATATTAATAACTACCATAACGCATTCATATATTAATAATTACTAAATTCAGTGCTACATTTAGTATTAAAACCTCAGAATACAAACAGGCTTTGACAGACATCCCTATTCTTGCTTTCTGCTTTCACCGCAGGATTGTTCCTTTTTTATCCACGGGTATTCTCAACTTCGCACAAGTTATCAATTACTTCGAACGGTTCAATATCTTTCCCTGCTCCTGAGATGAACACAAAAGACTGCTTATCTTGAATGTAAGTTAAGTTAAAATAAGATTGTAATCAAGATTTAAAACTTAAAACTATTGAAATGTGCAGAGACACCTGCTCTCCTCAGCTATTTCTAGGAAGAGGTCAGCAGCCCTTCAAACTACGTATTACATGTTTCAGAATAGCCAGATAATTCTTTATTAGTGACTAATGCAAAAGGAATGTATGTAATTTGTCTTTTATAAGAATAACGACCCTTATGAAAGAAATAATCCTAAGAAATCTATTTAGGACTTTACACCTGTGTTTGCTCATGAATTCTTATTTGTTAGCAGACCTGTGACAAACGCATTCATTCTGTGATAGGTGTTACTGTTTGCCCAAAAGCAATTAACATAACCTCTGTCAGACAAACAAAGCAAATCAGAGCTCAGCTGCTTTTGCTGCATTGTCTCTGTCAAAATCACTCTGCTAGCAAGAAATTAACGCTGCAGCCATCTTTCAACATAGCATTGTCATGTCTTCCTTTGCATTAATTCCTCTGCATGCTTTTACCTTCACAAGGATTCTTCTCATAAGCTCTGGGTTTTTTAGCCCTGCAGGACAGCAGGTGGCTTTCTACAACATAATGCACACTGAAATCACCAAATGAATATACTGGGAATTAACTTCAGCGTTTGATTTCTTTCAGTTTTTCTATTAGATTACATGTTAAGTTTCCCATGTGCAAGTATAAAGCACATTGTTCAAGTTTTCAGATTCCCTGGTTTTAATATAATATTCTAATGATACCTTTAATACATAGCTTCTTTGATTTTCAGATTATCAGGCAACACGTATAGGGAGTCTTTAGTTATGCTTGTTACATTTCTCAGAAAAATGAACACTACAAAATTAATTCTGTGATTAAAGGATATATTATTTGGGTCAGTTTACAGGCATAAACATATATATGCACACAGGCCTAATTGCAGAACTCATGAGCAAGTTCCACGGCATACAATAAAGTAGCATTAACAAACAGTATATCAGGCACTAATTATAAGCGCTGCTTTAGAGTTCCACACATCTGTTTCTATTATTATTCTTATTATCATTTAACATATATGTGCCACATATACAAATTTGATCAGGCAGTGATCAGCTGCAAATCAGCCTGCCAAGCAACACCTACATGCACGTGATTACTAAGTGACTGGCAGTGGCAGGCTGACAGGATAGACAGGCTTGTATTCTGTACTTCAGCTGAAAATAAATGAGGTATGAGTTATGGCTGCATCGCTGCATTCCACAGTACCTACAGCTAGGTACTTGACATTTTTAGCAAGAACAATGTGCCATCATCAGGTGCCAGCACTGCCTTTCACCACTCTTCTGGGAAGAGTTTTATGCAGTGTACTGATGGCTGGCAGTGAAAGGGCTGCTTGCATCAGGAATCCTCTTGTACTCGCATTAAGCAACAGTGGAGCAGGACAAGGCACAAGAAGAGTCTGTGGGTTTCACTCATGCACCAGGACAACGCGATTCAAACATCAGAGAATCCAGAATAGCCTCTTTTGCACCAGCGTGGTGTGCTGGTTTGGTCAGAAGGAATGCGAAGCAGGCTCCTTGTGAATATGATCTGAAGATTAAAGATTTTGCTCTTTTTGTATACAGAAAAAGAAAAATAGAGAAATTGATTTACTTTTGTAAAAAGTATTGTTGATGATAGCAGATTCCTTGAATTCACAGAGCCTGAGGAACTCTCAGATTTAATTAGCAAGTTTATGAAATTAAACAGACCAGTCTTCCCTACATTATTTCCTCATTGTTGTTCAAAACCAAGTCAGACCTAAAAAATCCGATTGAAAACTTCAGCATGAACACCTCCACCACACCAGTTCTCTTTCTCAGTACCCACCGAGCTGCGTGCGCTCTTATGCTTTGCCCTCAAGAGCTTAGGTTGAGAAGCCATTCTTCTCCCAACAATTCTGGGCCATACATGATCGCTGGTGCTACATGACTGAGCTCTGCAGACCCCAGCAGGCCATTTTTGGAGCTGACAGCAACTCTTTAAAATTCACAGCTTTATTGGCATAGTTATGCTCAGGCAGTTCTCACCAAGACTGCTTTGTAGTTTGACACTGCACCATGCCAAGGATCCAAAATGCAGTGCTAGAAGTGTTTCAGTGATACCAGGATACGTATTTTAGGATCAATGTCATGAGAGACTTGAACTGAATTGCTTATTACTCCTGAAAATTGGGAAGCTGGATGCCAAGTGTGCCGGCAGCAAATGGCACTGCCTGGCAGAGTGGCAGCGGGCTGACCACCAAGTGCAGGTGCTGCCTGGGTGATGCCACACAGAAGACACATGGGGAATCAGAACTACACACAAGGCGGAATGGTTAATGGAAAGCACAGAGAGCAAACATGAGCCTGACGGATAGCTGAAAGAACTTGAGAGCATAACTGATGGGAGCTGAAAAGAGGTGTGAATCTTTTCTGTCGGGAGCTGTTATTTTCTGTCAGATTTGATTAGATAGTCAAGGAGGGCTCCCAGGCAGCGTGCTGACACAGGAGCATTTGTCCACAACTGCTACAGGATTAAATACACCCCTCTTCACTCTCTCCACCAGACACCAACTGCCTTTGGTTCTGTGCCTTATCCTGGCTGTGCACAGAACTTTGGTAAGAGCCCACCCTGCCTCACCCACAGCCAGCCTCCCAAGCAGCTGCTGCCCAATCCCATAGAACATTTCTTGCTTTTCCATTCTTAAGGCCATCTAACCACCACACGAGTGATACAGACCAACTAGGCACACAGTCGCACCAGTTTTTCAAACTCATTCACTCCCTTGGACAGCTTCTCACAGAATATCCATCAGGAACATGGCCAGTATCCCCAGCACAGACAGCAGCCACAGAGTATGGGGAAAGGCACTGGGACACGTCTCTTCTCTGGAGGAACGCAAGCTGCTCCCAGTGCTGCTAGTGAACTGAGGGTAGGTTTTGCCACTCTCATGCCAGAAGGGTGAACAGTGAAGGGAATATTTTCAGTGTCTCTATCCTTGCCAGATTTGGCATAATAAGGGATCAGTAAGATGATGATACTAATAATAAACAAATAAAAATCCCTGGTGCCTCTAGCATGCTCAGTCCAACAACTCCCCTCAGGATTTGGCTCCAGTTATAAACCAAAACACAAATTTCAGACCAGCTTCTCCATCCCTCAGCTAAACTGCATGTACCTTTCACACAACCTCAAGTCTTCACACTCAGCAGATCACTCCTATTTCTGCTACATTTACCTCCATCTCCTCACAAGTCCACAATTCGCTAACAGCAGCTGAACTGCCCTGTTAATCCCTCTGGAGAAAAGCACCTGCGGTGGTGTCAGATGCACAGTTATCTAGATATAATCTGAAGGAAAAACAAAACATTGTCAAAAACATTGAACAATAACTTCCTCCAGTGTTATTTACTTCCTAACACCTCAAAGAAGATGCACGTCTCCTTTCAGCTCTGAGCCATTAAGCTCACCATGTAACAACAGAAGCAATGACTTCCTCTGGGTTGAAAGCTATAGGTGCATCCCAATGAATAAAGAGGTAATTCCTGAACACTGAATCACATAAAGCTACAAGTTAAGCTGCATGTTAAACATGAATCCATGCAGTAGAAAGCATTTTAGAAATCATAATTTTAGAGTGTCTCTACAGTTCCATTACCTCAAGCAGCAGAGCTGCTTAGAAAAAATTAATTCTAATTAAAATACAGTTGCTAACTTTTCACTATGATTCATAAAAACTCTTCTAGAATAATAGGATTTAAAGTGTACAATTAGGTCCTTAAGGAACTTTCCTTTGCTTCGACTTTGTTTACTCAGAATTGCATTTAACAGTCGTGGAAGACTGAAACTCAATGATGCAGAAAGCACTTGATAATTTATTTTGTAAAAATAAACAGTTTCCAGAAGCCACAGCTGCATATCCAGCAGAAATTAGATAAAAGTTGGACTTCATGTCATGATGCCAACTTATAAGAAATGGTTTACAGTACATTTAAAAAATTTTCTAACCCTCACATGTCAATTCCAATTTCTTTCTCTTAAATTCTTTTAAACGTAATATTCAGTGCTTTACTATGAAATGCACTGTTTCTTTCTTAGAAGTTATTTATTTATCCATGGTAAATGGATTTGTGCGCATAATTTATCACGCACTACAAAGATGAAAGAATTCCACACTCCTTTTCTGTACCAGATGTACTCGGTTCCAATAATTACTATTTCAGGCTAGTTATATTTCACATTCTCCTTGCTGTAGGATAAATGAAATGCAGAGTATGGCGGAAAATGGAATTCTGCCTGCTGGAGCATATATTTATTTACCAAATACATTGCAGGAGGTGTTAACACACAGCAGTAGCTCTGTGAATGGATGTCAAAGGTACAAATTTAGCATTCCAATGCATAGAATTTTCTCAAATTATGACTTGACAATAAAATGTACCTGCAGATTTCATGAGAAATGAAACAATTTCAGAAACAAAAGAAACATTAATCTGACATCTCATTACTTTAGCTTGTATTACAGTAAGTATTTATGATTGTACATAGGTATTCAACGTAAAATCATTATCTGGAATACATTATAGCTTGAGGCAGACACATGATATTTGTGTGTTTATGGGTACGTGAAGCTATGAGATTAACTACAGTGGGGACTGAGGGGGTTAATATATTCCTTCGTTCCTTCTGGAGGCCTGGGTTCAAATCCAGTTCAAGTCACAAGTGAAAATGAGTTTGGTGATCCCAAAGCAAAACACGTTTGTCCATATGCTACAAAACCACCACATAATTTGGCACACATCTACTCAACTGAATGTTTTTGCTCAGAAGACTGGAGCTGAAGTAGCTAGAATGTCGCAGCGTTGCGGTGCACCAACAGGAGTACGTGGAAAAACATTACTGCTGCTCTGCTCTACGAACAGATCCTGTAGGGCTACCTAACTTACGTGGATAACCCGTTCCACCATAAATCTCTGTGCTGTTAACTTTCAGGACAATGAATTATCTTTCTATGAGTGAAATGCAGAGGAAGTGTTGCTTTTTATAAGATTCTGCTTGCTTTCAGAAGCTTTTGGAAATGTTTTAGCAACTGAAATACTCAAGATTTTCAGAATTTAAGAAGTTAAATTTAGGAAGCATGAAAACATATTGAAAGATGAAGCCCTGGCTCCACTGTTTGCACTTCATTTATTTCAGTAAGCTTGGGATTTCACTGCAGTCATTTCATTTTGCCACATTTTCCATGCAGAGTCCTTATAAATCCAAACTGATACCAGATACAATTTTTGTAGAAATACTGCTATATACTTACTGAAAATATATTTATTTAAAAGTCTCATTGCCCAACTTAAGTACTGGATAACTGGACAAAATGAAACATTTTCTTTCCGTAACAGGCACGTGTTACTTCTGAATTATCAGATGACATTACCAGAAGTAATTCCTCCCCCCCTAATTCAGGAGTGTACTGAAATTATTAAAAGAAATGATGTAAAGATGAAGCAAAAGAACAGCACTGAATTATTTTAAAATATTTCATTTTTTTAAGATTCCACCCATAAAGCACAAAAGGGGCAAAGAGACATCTGCCATCCCTCCAGAATGGATGCACGTGAACTCTCCTGCAATCTTCTGTTAAGAGACTTCAGGATCTCTAATGGTACATTTAGAATAACATATAAGCAAGTAACCCAAAAGGCAAAATTCCTAAGGCTTTCTCTACCCTTCCCCATTCATCATTCCTTCTCTACAATATCAGAGTGGTTCAAAAACTTGGAAAAAAAAATAAGAAATTAAAGGCTCTCCTGTGACTTCTCTCAGCCATTAACAGAAGTGACGGCAGGATTGCCAAGAACTGGATAAATACAGCAGGATGCTTTCCACTTCTGTTAGATTGTTGGCTACTCCCCACCTGCCTCCTTTCCCTCTAAATATTTGCTTCTGCAAATATTTGGACATTTGGATTTAATTAACCAAAAAACTCGCAAGAAAGCGAAGCTTTCAGTTGGAATGTGTTTGAACAACTGCATCAGAAACTACCTGCTTGTTTACAGGGACAGAAATATGACATGCATTTTGTTATCGTAAAACTGTAACTGGCATGTTCTACACCAGCATGAATGAAATAGTAAATTGTTGTGCCCGTGGCTTCAGAATGGGAAGAGAAGCAGCCTTTCACCATTTATGTAAGGAATTTTGCTCCTTTCAGTAACTGAGTTTTATGGAGTTGTTTACTGGATCTGGCTATGAACCAGTGCCCTTGACATCAGATAATTACCTGTTTGAGAGTGCACATACCACTTGCTAGCTCAATTTAGAACACAGCAAACGTTTATTGAGCAGGAATTGTGTGACATAACGCTGAAATGCTGATTGTGAGGTGTTAGATTACCTACCCAGATTAATTAATCCAGAGTGATTTTCTAATCTTGGAGCAATTTGAACCTCAAGTAAACTATACATTTTCCAATAAGAATCAGTAAGATACTGTTTGGTAGATACAAAAATAAGTAGTTGTCCTGTTGTCTAGACCACAAAGATCCCTACATTTGCCTGCTTTATCACAGAAAAAAACACTTATTTTTGTATAGCTTATGTGCTCTGCCCTTAGGAGTGTGAAGAGCACAGCACCTTATAGTTGACACTTCAAATATAAAAAAAGAACAGAAAAGCTTTGGGATATCTGAGAACACAGCCAATGATGGAACTTTCTGTGGCTGCTGAGGTTGCCTCTTGGGGTTTCTGAGCAATTAGCATGGAAGTTGCTTTTAAATATTGCAAAGTGTATAACTAATGAGTTTATGGCAAACAATGTAAAGAGAATACTAGAATCTGAAAACCATTAATAAGAAATAAGTATTATACTTTATTCCAATTCTAATATTTACATTAAGTACTTCAAGCTTCTGTGTTTTCATTAAGAAAGGCCTCAAGGACACAGACAAATACTGAACAATCATTAGTTGCTACAACTTTTAGGACATGGAAAACAAGTTCATCTCAGCTATTAACTGAAGAACACACACACAGTAACCAGCAAACTCTAATGAGACTTAAAAGCAGTCTGAAGTACATAACGCAATAAGAACATCTCTGTGATTTCCCAGTGAGAGACTTGGATGCTGTCTACTTCTACATGCTATAATTTGGGGGAAAATATTTTTTTGAAAGTGATGGGAAGTCAGTAGTTACAGTTACTGCTTACTGTTGACATTAGGTGACTGTTCGTATGCCCAGAATACCACCTACCTCAGCTAAATGGTATCTTTATGAAATTAACAGAATGCGGTTACAACATGGCTATAAGAAAAAATATTAATGTCAAATTTTGGATTATAATTGGAAAACTGACCTTTGGAAAATATGTTACCACTGCAGTCCTGAACTGTACTGTAAAATGACAACTTTAAGATCTAGAAGAATGACTGTATTGTGCAGTTTAGAAAACATAGCAAAATAAAAATAATTATACTCTTCATGCTTCTGTAAAATACTAAATTAGAAATACCTTGACTCTTTCTATAGCTGTCCTTACACAAAGTAATTCATGTTATTTTCTGTCTTCAAGCTGTCAAACACTCTAAAACGCATTCAGTAAGCTATTTTTTGGTCATTATATGGGCAATCTCCATAGGCAGTTGTGACAGGTACTGTAAACAAAGCTCTTCCTAGAAACATCCCACAGCAGTATTATTTAACAGCATATATGATTTTTTTCCTCTAATTGCCTAGACCTGATTGGAAATCCTGAAATAAACATCTGAAAATGCATCACAGAGAAGTTTGAGAAGCTTCTACAAGAATTACTTTCAGATTATACAGCTTGTTTTGCTACATTACTTTCAAGACTTCTGCCGTGTGCATTTTCAGTTGTTCTCAGATCACTGCTTTCTTTCCTAATTCAGTATGTATTAATGTATACATTGCTGTATGCACATATAATTTAGTCTTACATCATTAAGTTGAATGGCATTGCTCCAATAAGATCTCAAATCAGCATGGAAAGAACTCATCCTTTCAGTATTTCTTACTTTATGAAAGAAAGTATGAGCATATTTGAGATGGTTGTGATCAGTGATGGTATTATCTCTAGATAACTAAAAATCATACTTCTGTACAAGATAGTGGTAAATAAATTAATCAATAGAGTTCTAAATAGATAGATAATTAGTTGTTGTGACAAACTCAAATACAGAAATGACAATTAATGACATCACTTTGTACAGAGTTAAAGCAGCGTGGTCTTAAAAGTTCCAGAGACCAAGTCAGTCAAATCAAGACTTGTTTTTCCTTTTTAAGTAGAATTCCTGGATGCAAGGCTGAATGCATCTCTTTTCTTACCTTTGCCACCACATTGGAACAGCTACCAGACGAGCATCCTATTTCCTCCATGCCCAGATAAGGTTGGAAAGTGCGTGGTAAGGACTGAAAGGAGGATATAAAGGCTTGTTTGTCCAGAAGTGGCAGAGATGACACATCAGCCAGACACTTCCGCTAACCATTCACTTGCATCTACAACTGTGGAAACATCCTGAATGCACCAAACCGTATCATATTGCACCATACCTCTAAGAGGATCTGCACTGCGCTCCAAAACAACCTGCTTGCAAAGAAAATGTTAAAAAGCCAGAGAGGATATGGAGAAGGACCACAGCTCTTATTCTACATTGGGTATTTCACTTTGTCACCAGGCACACAGACATAGCTCAGCACCTTAGCAGGAGGAACTAGGCTAACATCCCTGGGGTAATGTACAAAATGCTCAAAGCATCTAAGAGCAGGACTCCAGCTGGAGCCAGTGGGAAGACATCACTGCTGACATCTTGTCATGAACAAGCATCCTGTGAAGTCACTTGCCTATGGCCCTATTTAGGAAGACTGCAGCAAAATCCAGCAAGAATAATAAAGCTGTCATAACACCTTGAATTTAACTATCTGAATGAACTTTCTATCTGCAGAAACGAGTTACTGCAAGAGGAGTTCAGCTTGAGAGCACATACACATTCCTATTCCAACTAAGTAGCCTTCTGCACATGTATTTTGCTTATCCAAGTGATGGTTAATTTTAAGGTAAATCTTTCTCCGAAAATAATGTTTGATCTAAGACACTGTAGCACATAAAGCTATATTGCAATTGCATTTAATCTAGCTGTTTGAAATAGTGCAAAATTATAAGCTAATGGAGAATGTAGAGCTCGAGGCACTAAGCCTAATATTTATTTCTAAGATGACATTCAGTTTATTCACAGCATGCAAAAAATTGTGAATTATAAATAGTGCATCTATCCCAGATTATCAGTGACTGGTGATTAAAAATTAAATCCCAGGGGACTGGGAAGATCAAATGAAACAATAACATTGGTAAAATATAATTTAAGTATCAACACCAATATGGGACAACTCAATGAGGGAACAGAGCCCTGCTTGTGTCAACAGAGTTGGCATTGACTCCTCTTGCAAAACCTGAGCCAGAGAGAAGAATCATATATGTGACACCTCTTCCAAAACTTGAGGCACATGCAAAAAATCATACAAGGACTAAGTTTAATCTTAAAAAAACCACCCATACATTGATTAAGCACATTATTTTTTGAACTATATGTTCTGGTTTGTTTTAAGGTTTTTTGTTGCTTTGGGGGTTGGATTTATTTTGTCTGACTTGTTTTTCAGCTTAGTGAAAATAAATATATACATATATATGTTTCCTTCTATAGTGACATGGAAGCTAATGGTTGTCTTAGAGGTCTCTTTCAATTTAAATGATTTTATGATTCAACTTAAACCCAATTTTTTGGGCTTGGTGAGAGAAATTAAAAGACTAAAATATTCTCACATCTGTATTTTAGATACAGCTGCTTTAAGCTCAAAGGTCTGGGTTAAGGCTCACTTGCAGAATGATGAGTGAGAATCTTCTGGACAGCTCTATAGCAGTTTTTCACCTTGTTTTTTGGCAGTCATGTAATAAAGCATGAAAATTAGTGCTTCTAATTGTATGGCAACCATTCCCGGTCAAAACCTCTAGTGTTTGCTGTAAGAATATAAGGGTAATCCACTGAAAAACACTGACAGAGTCCTAGGAGGGAAAGGTACAATTACAAACCACGCTGATTTAATTATGTTAATCATTATTGAAGATTTCAGAATACACCCATATACTATCATCCATCCCATCCCCCTCATGCTCTATATTATATTCAGAACTACACCCTGTTCACTTGCAGAAAAATCTCTTTGCTTCCCATTTTGGTAGAGAAGCTATTTATTTCTTTATCTTCTAATTAAAATCTTAATGCCAGTAACATATATTAAATCAAGTTCCATTACGAGCCCAACTTTCAAAAGCATGTATTTTTTAAGCAGCTCATATTTTCTCAAGCCTAATTGCTGTAGTTCTACGCAATATTAGTTGCAGAACAGCCAGTAATAACCTTTAGTCCTGGCAAATTTTCTCTCTACAAGAACTCAATCACATAACATAAACAGCTATAAAAGGAGGCTTTTTAAAGCTTTATTCATAATATGTAGCACATGCATGTGGCAATGTATATCAGATCACAACACTGAAGGAAATACGAGATTTATCCATGACATAAGTCGTGCCAACATTTAGTATGTTGAGACCATTAATTTGAATTTAGTTATGTTAGAAAGGAGGGGGGGGAATGTTTCTTTGTTAGTGCAGGCTTTCCCAACTTAACATTAAAAATTGGGTTTTGATTCCCAAGTGTACTCAGTTGTGTACAATGCTTGATGATGCAACTAAGCATAGAAAAAATACCAAGCTGTTAGCACCAGAGAATCAGGGTTGTCCATATGAAGAAATGCAAGCATTAATGATAAGGAAGATTTTACCTCTATTATGGTATGAGTGTAAAGAGAAAGCTGTAAGGACTACAGATCAGAAAAAATGAGAACATCAGATGGCTTCTTGACCTCACTAGAGTCACACCAAGACATAGCTGATGTACACTTGACTCACACCACATGGCCCAGCATGCTGAGTGCAGGGCTCCTCTCAGTTTGCACTCACTGTTAGTGCTCCCACAGCAGGCCCAGCAACACTGGCTCCATTGACCCTTACTGCTCCACATCTCCTCACATCCCTTGGTTTCCCTAAGGCAGCGGCCCTGGGCCAGCACAGCACAAATGCCCGCGGGGTTGACAGAGCCCCAGCCTCAGACACATACCTGAGAACATTCTTCAAACCCACACATTGGCCATCCCTGACTTACTTTGTAGCCAGGATGTGTATCCCACAGTGCAGTTTGGATTATTCTCAAAAGCCCATATGTAATTTATGGGGTATATTTACCAAATGTCTTTAGCTTAAACCACTAAATTTGTTAATCCCTAGAGATGAGGATACAGTCTTCAGTATGGCAAATGTACAACAAGGGTTTAATACCAACTTATCTAACACTCAATCTAGTATATTTTAGGCTGATCTATTAGAGGAATATGCTTCGCAAGCAGTTTCTAGACCAGTGCAGAACAGAGAGCGCTTAACTGGTGGCCAGTAAGTGACAGAGCCTCCTCAAATTCTTTGCTACCATACTATAACTCTCCAAGAAGATGGCACAGTAACAGAGGGTATATTTATCCCGTTCTGTTATTTCGCTGCTTTTAGTTTTATTCATACAAAAAAGTTACAAAAAGGAGATGTCCCAAGTAGAATAATTACAGTATGCCAGAATATTATTTTGAAAGCAGTAAATGATGCTAGTTACCCAATCCATAGAAGACAGGAAAGAATGACAGTGACTTTTTTTTGTAGCTCTATATTATATAACTCACATAGGAGTAGTGTTCTAATCTGGAATGTAGGGAGAAGATCATTCTTTATGATTTATTAGCTTATCTAAATTAAAATATACCATTAACTTCACAAATGCTAGCTGCAGAACAGTATAGAAAAGGTAAATCTACATCACAAGTTTGAATATGAAAAGGCCAAGATTCTTAAGAAACAATCTTCCATAGGACAATTACTTCTTTTACCAATAAGTTTGCATAGTTCAAGCCATCTTTTTTCTAAAAGGTAATACAATCCCTTTTCAAAGGATACATTGTCAAGTGTGATTATTCATGAGCATTTGAGAAGTTCATAGAAACATTATGCATACAAGTTCAATTTGAGAAGTTTTAGGAAGTCCAAGTTCATTAGGAAAGGCTGATCACAACTGAAAAGTAACTTGTGACTATGTCCAGCCCATTTACGAATGTTTTGCAATCCTTGAAATGTTTTCTTTAGTAGTTACAAAAACTGATCAGCACTGGGTATCTTGTGTGTTCTATAAATACTGTACAATTACTTACAAAGAAGAAAAATACCATTATAAAAAGTTAAATAATCCAGGCATTTGCAATGACATACGGGTTTGCCCTTATTTTTAATGCACTTTTCCTACTTGAGAAAATGCACAGCACCTGATTCAGTTCCCATTTTATGAAGATTTAGGAACTGGAAGTATGAAGAAAACCCTGAATAATAAACTTTACTTCCAGCATGTTAATGATCTTAAAAGCAAGAATCTACGTAATCTGGATAATATAATTAATTTTAATAAAAAATTGATAATGTCAATGCTTGGTTAAAATACTTCTTTTCTTCTAAACTACAGCAAATCCACACAGTCTTCCAAGCTAACCTTGAGCTTTTTCAATAGACCTGCTATTCAGTGCCTGAACATCAATGAGAAAAGAGGCAGGTTCAAGCATCAGGCTTGCCGCAAGCAATTTGATAATTTCAATATTTCTGGCACATTCAAATACAAAAAATGCGAAGTTACTAAGCAAAATCACTACTCCCAGATAAGAATCAATAAGTTACCAGTCATTTTCTGAAGCATGATGTATATCAGTAATATTTCCATATGGTTTTTATGAACTTACCATCTCAAAAAAGGATTTTCAGACCTAAACCCAGGCTAACAATGGCTAGGTGGATAGATTCTCCAGTGTAGAGTCTCACTGCTGTCACAGAAGATCTACATAGCTGCAGTAGTTCATCCCTACCAGCTATACTATATATTCAATTGTTCTCTAAGGATAATATAATAAGTAGAGTAACCCGGTAACTGCAATAACTCATTCGTAAGAATACTATTGAATATGATATAAAGACAAGAGTGATATCGAAGAGCTCCTGAAAAAAATATTGTTTCTTCAAACAAACCTTTCTAACATGTAGTATTCATATTAAACAGTGACATAAAGCACAAAGTTGAAAAAATAAAGAACAAAAGATTTTATTTCTGAGAAATCTTCCTAAAGGAGTTTCCATAGAACATGATAGAATATCCCAGGTTGGAAGGAACCCACAAGGATCACTGAGTCCAACTTATTAACCAAGTCCAACTCAAGAGGGAGTTCATTAAGTTTAGTATCTCTATTATGAATTTCATTTCTGTTTCAGCCATTATTTTTCTTTGTAATTGTTTGCTGTTTCATATCCTCTTTAGGAAGAAATTGCATACAAAATGTCACTTAAAGATGTGTACACAAATGAATATTAATGTAATGCTGTTTAAAGAACAATCTTCAGTTAAAGTACAGTTTTATGTTACGGAAATATACTAATTTCCTGAAGATAAATTTTAATAGATTTAGGATTGGTTTATGTACCAGATAACAGGACCCAACAGAGTTCAAATCTCTAAAAAAAGAGGTTGCTTTATTTGTGTTATTTACATTGCATACTAGCTTAACCTGTAATTACAGAAAAGTTTTCTTTAGCCAAGACCACAGCAACCAGAAACTGAGTTTTGCCAAGAAAACTGATGCCTTCCCTGGTTAATTACTAAACGTGCTTATCTCACATAATTTTATCTGTGAGACCAATTTTCACATTAGAAGCTTGGCCTTTTTCTAATACTTTGCCTGTATTACCATCCTAAAACATGCTGTAAGCGCATTAGAAACTAGGACAAGAACAAGGGAGGTGAAAGGAGAAGTCTTATAATTTCTGACATTCCTAAACCAGCATTACTAATTCCCCTAGGTCTTTCCTTACAAAACCCTGTAAAGGCAACCGGGTATGACAGACTGGAGACTGAGCAGGTTATTTGCAGAGCTAATGCAGGTTTGATGCCTGTGGTGTGATGCTAGCATTAAGTTAGCCATGACTGCCAGAACTTTTCAAGTATATTTTCCATTTGTCCATGAATGCTGAGAATAATATCCACAGTGGTTAGAAAATGTAGCTTCATTGTATCTGTTGACATTGGCTAGATAATTCCTATCCTGTGGCCTAACTGTTTAGGTATTAGGCATTTTACAGAGTCAGAGAAAGCCTAAATTGTTTGCAAATATATTATAAAAAAAATCCAGGAAAACTTGACGTAAGAAACAAAGAGTGAGATTTCGCAGTACATTAATGGCTCCTGATCATTCAACTCCTAAAACAAGCCTGGAAAAATTTCCCCATCACATTAATTTTCATCTACACACACACACAGGAAAAAAATCCCCTTTAAAATGGATGGAAAAAAAAAAATGAGACTAGACCAGCTAACAAAGCCCAGGCACACAAACATTTTCATAACAACATTAACTGGTCTGGTTCCTCAGAGTTGTCAAGGACTTATCCAGACCAAGTACTTTATTACTAAATTCAACATCATCTACGTCCACCGTTATTTATTTTCATGATTCATGTGTGGTATTTTTGTTATACTCTAACATAACAAAAGATTTAAAAGGTCACAATGCACACTTATAAGGCAATCAAATTGTTTCCTCTCCATACCTTCTCCTCACTGGTGTCTCAACTTCTCAAATTTTTACAGGTTTTCTCACTTTTTTCATTTCACTTGATATTTTCTTTATGCCATATTCCATCTGAATATCAGAAATTTGTTTTCCCTGTTGAGTGGCTAGGAACAAAGAAATCTCTGTAATGAAAGGACTGAATCCTGAGTGTTTACTTTCCTAATTGCCACAATGAAGATTTTATTGTTCTTAAGATTCCTGAATCTTAGCAGGAGCATCAAAGATGTCACGTTTAGATGTATCCCTTAGAATCTCCTACATACCACACATCACTAACTCAAAAAACAATTGGCATTACTAATTTGGCCGCCTATAGAGAAGAATAGAAAGACAATTTTTAAACAAAGTTATTTGAAATTCTGCTTCACATGTACATGTGTAGCATTACAGAAGTCAACTATTTTATCTCTTCCTTTATCTATAACTGTAAACTCCTCAACCTTGTCTATAGCCTATTAATGAGGCCCATATGCACTAAGTTCTCAGCTTACTAAAAGAGCAAAAATAACTACGTTGATCCTATCAAGAAAATCATGAAATAAGAAGGTTTTTCTTTAAGACAACGCAAGACAGTATTAAAAATCTTGTTAGCCATCACGACCACACCTGTAAAACAAGAACGACTGCCTGCATGACACCTCTGTTCTCAAATTCTTTTCACCAGCAACTGGTAACTGTTATTTTTGCTATTAAAAGAGAATTGACAAATGAAGAATTAACAGAATTAGTAGAAAATATCACTTGATCAACAGGCAATTAACACAGTAGCTCCTGATCTTTCAAAGCTTTGTATATTTTTATTCACTCATATATTAGGCTTTCTATTAGACTATTTACTCCAGTTACTCTGGCTTGTCTTGTTAAGTGCAAAGCAAAGACTGTCCTGGGTTCTTCAGCAAGCAGCAATAGCATTACATGGAACTGAGTATCAAGCCATAAGATGGCAAGATCTCACACTGCCACATCTAAAATCTCCGCTATGTTTTTCAGAAGTAGCACATCTACTAATAGTAGTAGATTTAGTACCTTATCTAGTGCCTCATTTGGTTGCTGGAACCCTACCCACAGCATAGGTGTCCGTATGGCAAAAGAAGGCAATAACAGTGCCTTCTAATGGGATGTAAACACTACAGAGGAACAGCAAGTAAAAAAGAAAGAAAATTGGCTCACCCCTTCCAACGACCAGTGCCAGCTCAAGAGGAGTGCAGTCTCTATCTAGAAAGAAGCTACATGCTCAGCTGCTAACCCTTAAATGAGGGTGAGGAGGGGTGGATCCAGGCTCCACCCCTTTGGGTCACTCAGGTGCATTGCTTGCACCTGAGCTCTCTGAGTTAGCCACACCTGGTGCTCTACCATTGGTTCAGGCTGTGACCTGGCAATTCCACTGTGGGGTTGGAACTAGATGATTTTTTAAGATATTCTACATATGACTCTGAGATTGAATGATAGAATGTTCAAGTTAAGCAAATGTTCATTTCTTTGGAAAATGTCAATGAGTTCAACTAAATATGCCTACAGATTCTAGTCTCTGATGTCCAATCTTCAGAGCTTTACATGCCCTGCACTGCTGAATATTAGGCTACTCAGTACATGGTCAAGTGCCTACTTTAGATATCTTCATTTAAAATTCTTTCTGCAAGATGCTAGAATAGCAAAGAATGATTGGACTGAACTGATGCTTTAATGGTATTTATACAAAGTGAAGCTGTGATTTAAAAAAAATACAACAACAAACATGCTGGTGAAGAAAAACACAGTCCAGAGCAACAATAGGTCCAAAAGAAGAAACTGGAAAAATAAATAAATAAAATAAAATAACCCTGCAAATAGCTACATATATACCTGGAAAGGAAGAAAAAAATATTTCCAGAGAATAAAGATGTTCCAATAGTATAAAACTGGAATTCAGATCCCAGTTTGGATGTTAAACAACCCTAGTATGTAGAAGTGCTAGATATTTATTGGAATTTTGTTCCCTTTTTTTAATTTTCTTTTCATATCTTATCAGAAAGTGGTCATTTATTTTGTAGAACCACATGAACTGTTATGGGTACAGTACCAGAAGTGCACGTTTAAATCCTACTAACAGCATAAAGAATTTAAAGCAACACCAAAATCCATTACTGCATCATGCATGAAGTTCGGCACAATTACCAGAATCCAAACCTTCCTTATCTTATTTCTAAAATGAGATCTAATTTTGTATTACTTTACTAAATCAGTGAACTATTTGTATGGACTTAAGTATCAACTTGTTTCTAAGTTTCAAATCTCAACCTGTGAACTCTTAAGGACATGAACCAGACTTAAAATGCACCTGGACACTACTCTGGAAATACAGAAATAAATAGCAGAAGCAGTGGGAAAACCTATCCTGATGGAAGAACAATGTTACATCCAAAGGGGTTGCAGCTAGCAGATACAATTCAATAACTGCAAGTGAAATGGTTTTGTAAGTAGGTATCACATGGAAAACAAATTAGGAGGACTTGAAAACATCTGGAATAGATATCAACATAAAACTCAACAATGCATTTGAAAAGCAAACATAGATTTAAGAAGAAATATCATGGAAATAAAAAACTGGAAACAATACTTAATATTGAGTCACGGTGGCTTCAATTCAGATAATATAAAAGTGATATTTTTGTTTCATGGTTCTTATGAGTATGTTACATATAACCTGTCTAATTAAATAAAATGATGAATGAAATCAGTTGACCTATTTGTACTGAAAACATAAGAGACTAAGAAAAAGAAATATCTTAATTCAAGTAATTTACTTTTACTATGTTTGTCAGTATTTTGCCTATTTAAGTCTACACATGTAATTTTAGCATTCGAATAAATTAGAAAAAAAATAAACAAACAAACAAACATCCCCTTTCCAGAATGAACTGGAAAGATATTCCATTGAAATGTGAAAAAGTCTACACTGTAAAACGCACAAAATGCAGAGTATGGCATTGCTCTGTGGCAGATGTTTTAGCTATGCAAGAAAATAGCCTGTGTAGGGTTAATTTAAGTGTCTTTTGTGCATTGATTCATATTTTACATTTTTCATATTGCATTGCAAAATGCAATATTTTTTCTTATTATATAAACATCTACATATTTCTGCAGTTGGATCATTAAGATTTTAGTACCAACTGCATTACCGGGGCTTTGTTCACAGCACTATTTTAAATCTATAAACTACTTTGAAAAGCCAGAAAATCCTCTCACATCACTGCAATTTCCCAGACACAGTTCTCAGTCACTTCTTTACCTTTTCCTTGGTTGATTGCTTCAGTTTCTGAAATGTCCATTCCTTGCTCAGATCCCCACTTTGAGTCACTCTTCCCTTCTGAGTCCGAATGCTGTCAGTGTGTCTTTCTTCAGTCAGGGTCCTACAAAGCCTACCACACACATGCACACCCTGCTCCTTATTTTCCTCTATCTTTACTATGCTTTGTTCTGAAAGCAGTATTTCTTTCAGATAAATGTTTAAAACCACAGAAAATTTTCTTCTTACTGCCTCTACCATTAAACTATTTGAAATTATACAGTTTTTCTCCTTGATCATTGAGAAGTAACATTATATAGTTATAAAGAACATGCTTATCTTTAGCAAGCAATTCCACTGACCTCAAAGAAAATAATGTTAGCGATCAATTGCAGGTTTTGCAGAAATGGAACTTTGCAGTGATGCTACAAAAATTCTCCATTGCTTCTTGTTGTGCAGAGCAGTGAAAGACCATGAAGACAACATTGCCCACCACAATAACTTACTCTTCTCTATGTGAATTTTCCACCTATATGCATTTATTAGCAGTGTTCCCCAATCCGATGTCTAAGTGATTCTAAATTTCAGGAAAAATAACTTTGCAATGAAACAAAGTAGGTTCCAATTTTAATTATTACTAACATTAGGAACAATTATTTTCATTTGGGAAACTTTCTTAGAAAATTTCAAATGTATTTTTCTTCAGATGACACTACCATCTTTTATTTCTGTCCTAAGCTGTATTGTATTGTGTTACATGTCATTGAACGAAACATATCTGCCATAATCATTCTTTCTTCAGGAGTATCTGAGTTTAAAGTAGATTTCTATACTGGGAAAAGCTACCATAAATGAGGTGCCTTCACAAAACAATTCTGTCACCATTTAAAAGTGCTGTATTGTTAATTGACAGCACTTGGCACATTCAGTACACTTATTTCCAGACAACATAAGTGTTAACAAAACCTGGTGCTAAAAGATTAATTACTAGTGATAGAAGGACATCAGATTGGCTTCCAAGTTCTTGAGTTCGCAGACATGGCAAAAAGAAGAAAAATAACCAAAGTAATACTGTATGTTGTTTAACAATGAATTTATAAGAATTAGTAAATAAAATTTAAGCTTATCTACATTTAGTGTGCTGTTAGTTACAAGTAAGTTGATGGATGGCATTACAGAAAGGTAACGGATTGATTTGTAGATCTCTTAGCAAAAGATTGCCTAACATTCATAAACAAGCAATAAATGCTAGCTTAATGTATAGCTTGACCAACTTTTATTTATTTAGTGGTAAAGCAAAGATTTTCCACTAGAAGTAAATGATGCTGTTATAGGATAAATCCATTCCACCTAGGGGGTAGTTACTGTTCATGAACCACAAATAATGAAAAACATCTATGAAAAAAAAAACCCAACAAAAAAAGTGCAAAACAACTTCAAATTTTCTTTTACTCTGCTGCCTCATAGACGCTAAGATGATGATCAAAACACCGTTCAGATACCTGGATGACGTTTTGAGGTTTTTGGTAATTTCTGCTCGAGTGATATTCATGCTACAAAAAGTGACTTTCTATCCTCCAGCACTGAAGCTGCGTGGTATTAGTTTGGATCCATGCTGCAGAATTTCCACAGTAATGTGCCACAGCTATAGAGTTCTTTTAGTGTTTTTGTATCTCATATCTTAACAATTTCATCAGTTGTTTTCTCCATCATTACTGAATTAGTCCCACACTTTGAAATTAATTGCTTGCTCTTCAAAGTATGTCTCAATTCCAAGTAATATAAAATTAATCAGAGGCCTAATATACTTCTCAACTCTGTGAGACAGCAAAGTGTTTGTAATAGAGCGCACAACAAAAGATTACTTTCATGGATGCAGTGAACAAGCTGCTATAGCTTGGGCAGGCAAGAAGCAAGGCCGCTCACTGCCTCCCAATATTTTCCTAACATGAATTAAACTCGTAAAACTAAGATTATGGCACCACGCTTTGTAACAAGAGATTGTTCATTAGTTCCAGGCTAATGATTTGCTTGCAACTGATATTAAGGAATTGGCTCCAAATCGTCGTAATTCCTTGTTTAAACTACTGTTTACTTACCAGACATTTTTGTAAGGTAAGACTGTGTCTGGCACAAAAAGCATTCCGCTAATGTTATTCAACTGCAGAAAGTATATGCGCTGTAACGTGCTCTAACTGCAGAAGGCTTAGTTTTCATTAAAGCTGTGTTTACTCTAGCTGAGTCACTTTTGGAGAGTGCAAAGATGCACAAGAGAGGATGTAACAGACAAGGAGCAAACAGATACAGTGTCTGCATGTGATCTCTGAATTGCTCGTTGCAAAAAAAGATTAGTGAGTCAAATTCTCTGGGCATCACAGAAATAGATATTTAAGGGAAAAGAATTACGGATAAATTAGGATTGGTAGAAATCAACCCACTAATTGCACTTGGCCTCCCTGAGATGTAGGTGCAAGAGAACAGAGCCCAACTTCTCCACAGAAAATCTTTTACTTCTGTTCCTGCTTTATTTTGGTTTCAAATGACAGACACTACTAATTTAGTGAAGGAGTGACCCCTAGACCCTGTTTCTCCTCCCCAGGGGAGCTCCAATCAGTCAGATTTCTCTCTGCCTTTTTTGCTACCAATGTATTTCAACTGGTTTCCTTAAATTTTTCTGCTAATTCCCATTTCCTTCATAATCACAGGCTTTTATGTGACTTGCTGGCCAAGCGATTTTCAGGGGAGCTATAATTGCCACGGGTCTTAAACATTAACCCTGCCAGGTGTCAGTGGTTGGACTGCTTGTGTGTTTGATTAATGATACCACAGCAAAAAAATTGTTTTTTAATTGGCTGTCGTGTTTTTCTTCTTGTTCAAGTGCTCCTGAAACAGTCAGATGATCTGGAACAAAGGTTTCTTGGGAAAAAACACATGAGATGGCATGGTGAAATACAAGAAATACATGCTAGCTTAACGGAAAATAGGTCTCGTAAGCCCTAGGTGTATTGACTGCTCTAAATGTGCATGAATTTCAGCAAGTCTGAAGCATTTGCAGCTTTGTCCCCTTGGAAGAATGTTATATCACTGGAAGCAGGGACACAACTAACAATATTAACTATTACCTTTCATAAACAAATGCACAAAAATAAAGGTGACCTTGGTACTACTAATTAAGAAGAACTATACTTTTACTCTTGAATGAAATTTCCAAGTGTGGAATTTCTGTGATAATTTGCACTTATTCAGAGCAACATTTTGGTTCAACAATTGGTCAGTCAAGCAGACAGAAGTAGTGTATGTGCTATAAAAAGTTTAATAAACAATCCAAGAGGGTAAGGAGGAGATAGGCTGCAGGTAGATCCTGGGCAGATGACAGTACGGCCTAGTGCAGCTGCATGAGGGCACTGCACCACGTCAGCACTGTACAAACAGCTCTGGAGACAATCTCTGCCCTCATTAGCTTGTAATCTAATTAGAAAACCATATTTTGTAATCCCCAACTGCTGTCCAGTTTAGAATCTCATGAGAGAAGATGAATATGAAGGAATAATATGCATCAAGGTCTGAGTAAGGCAGAAAAATAATTGTACCAGATGACAGGACAAGAAGCTTAGGGAAAAGCCACACAGCAAGGCTTACTGTTGTAGAAGGATAAGGAACTCTAATTTCCCAGTTTGAAATCAGGTCAATTTACATGCTTACAGTTCAGTGCACGCACAGCTAAGGCCTCAAGTTTCAGACAATTTTTAGGAGAGAAAGATCCATATACCTGTTGTTCTTTTTAGCACTTTAAGAACCAGAAAATTCATTGCGTTTATGAGGTGTTCAGTATGAGATGTTTCCCTTCTTAGAGCATAGAAGCAGTTGAGGATCCACCAACTACAAGACCATACCCTCAAAAGTCTTCCTGAAGGTGTCAACTGTAAACAAAATAAAATGTTTAAACATACATACATTTCTGCATGCTACTCCATGAATTATATTACTTAATAAAAGTTGGTGGTTTGATTAAGCCAATCCTTTTTCTTTCTTTCTTTTTCTTTTTTTCTTTTTTTGTCAAATATTTGGAATATCTCCACAAAATTCCACTGTTCTAAGTGAAACAAGAGTGGAGGAAAATATGCATTGACAATTGTCCTATGACCTGGAAGTACATGCTTTTTCATAGTTGCAAGCTGAAGCACGTCCCAAAGTGAGGTGCTTTCACTAGACGCAACACAACTAAGCCAACAAATATAAGGCTCAGGACAGAGTAAGTGCTTAAGAGTAGAAAGTGATTTAAATCAATTGAGGTGATGCTTCCTTAAAGTCTCCTATTTCAGTAAAGCAGCCTTCAGATTTTAAGTGCTTTAATGATATCTTATAATCCCAGTGACTTCAGGAAGCACTGGTCCAACTCTTATCTTCAGTACTGAAACAGACATGATTTTTTCATGTGCTGCTATTGGTGTATGTATATATATGTATACAGTTTTATACATATGGTATGTATATATATATACACACACACGTACAGCTCCAGCTGGCTCAGTTTTGCCACTAGACTATAAACACAGCATATACATATATATATTTAAAGCTCTTATTTAGCTGTGCTCTCACATAATCCATTGTTGACTTCCAGCTTTTCAAGATGCAGTTTCTGCAAAGTGATTCTTATTGCAAAATCACCCTCCAGGTGAGTGAAATCATGGGGAGGGAGGCTGGGAAGCAAGAAGCAATTGAAAAAAAGACGGGCTAGAATGGAAGCGAGAACTGTATTGCTTAACAACGGTAAACACTGCAAATGATCACTATAACAAGTGTTTGTTTGAGATACAGTTATTATATCTTGCCTAAATATTTAAGTTATCCAAACTTCTGATCAACTGAAGCAAAACCTACGCAGGCCAAGAAGCTAAACTGTTAGGGTGAATAAGAAGCTGGCATTAGCACTGACGAAGGAACAGAGTTAGTGTGAGGCACACGAAACCACAAAAAGTGATCTCATGTCTTTAAACTGTCCAAAGAATCATAAAGTAAAGTTCTAGATGAGTGTTGAGGGGACACATGTCATTTCAATGAAAAAAGTAATAATTTTAGATGACATTTTGAAACATTCCATGGAAATGTATTTGAAATGTAATATAGGGACTCCAATAAATAATATGCTTTTAATACATTACAGATTATATGTGATCATCAGTTTAAGACTTCCCCTCAACAAGCAAGATAATTCAAACAGACATCTGGTCTGTCTATGTAGTTTGTATTGCCACCCTTTCAAATGCAAACTCCGATGTTTCTTCATGGCTGGAGAAATACAGAGGAGGTATGGTTTTAATTTTTCAAACTCCTTTGCAAATAAGCTTAAACATTTTACAGTTAAAAGGACAGAATTTACATTTGCTGTGTCTGGTCAGTTTTAAAATTGTATCTGTTATGAATCATGTTCACTTTTAAAGTTCATTTAACTTGGCTTATGGTTTACTTTTGAAAAAATGTTATGCATCATTTGGAGCTGCACTCCTAACCACTATTAGTAATAATGGCACGCAGGTTCTATCTGATGGCCCTTGTATAAACTTGGATTTCCATAGGAAAAAACAAACAGGATCCACACAGACAGCATTAAGTCCCATAGGCTTGTGCCGTTATCAATGCCAGGAGTTTTATTCAAGGTACAGCTATTACAGAACTTTCTGCTGCTTTAGTGAGATGTCTGCAGGGATATACCTAGATTAAAAAAAAAAAAAAAAAAACAAAAAAACCAGCCAGAAACGTAGTGAAGTTTTTCACTTCTAATGCTAATGACTAAACATGCCTGTATGATGAGATGAAGTCATGGAATATCTTCAGTGGGACATGAGGACTCTCAGCACCTTCTGGTATTGAGCTCTTTAGACCATTCTTGATTTCACAACTACTGTGCTATTAGCTCAGGTTACCTAAAATGGTCAGATAAGGGAAGTACATCCAGCAAGAGATGCAATGCAATATTGCAGATAATTCAATAGCAGGTATACCGAGACACAAAACAGAGGTGGTTACATATTCAAGTCTCAAAGGTATGCATATGATAAACACAGGATAGTCTCCCACGTCTTGTGAAAGTCTATGAAAACTACCTCAACTTTGTAACCATGGATAAGGAATAAAGTACCTAGACTACTCTGTCTGCAAATTGTGATCACATCCAAGTGTTAAAAGATTAACTTTTTTTCCCATGTTTTGCAATGGAAAAAATAAGTAGGCAATCATTCAGCAAATAATTGCACAATAGTCTTCTATCAAACATAAATGCTATTATTTTTTCCCCACAGTAGGTAAGTTATTTTCAAGGTGGATAAGTTCCTTCAATTTACAGAGACATGGTTGGGTGACCTCTTCACATTTTTTTTTTCCTCTGAAGTCTTCTCATTGTTATCCCAAACTGCAGCATTTCTCATCAAGTATTTTTTCTTGATCCCTCTGCTTAATTCTGCTCAGAACATACAGGTTTGGGGGGTACTTCTGGTATGATTTTTGTCGGTTTTGTTTTGTGTATATGCATTTGTTTCAATACACATACGGTGAATTTTCTGACCATACATAAGGATCTAAAGAAACCATGACATCAGAGCCTCCAATACTCCAATAAATACAAAATGAGCCTCTCCAGAAGCAAGATGTAGATGAGGAACAGAGGAATCCAGAACTCAGATTGAACACACATCATCATTTTATAATTCTATTTTTCCCCTTACCAAATACCTACAATTATCTCTTATAAAGAAATAAAAGGAAGAAAAACAAACAGAAAACAAACAAAAATGCTTGTACATAAACCCTTTTAATAACAGCAGAAACACCTTCCATTCAGGGATGTTCACTGATGTTTTCAACACAACAATTTTCTTAATGAAATCCATCCAATAAATACAATGAAATTTCCTTTCAAAGACTCATCGCATGAAATTCAAATGTATGACATTAGTAACAAACATAAATATTCACAACTGCAACCTGTAGCCTCAAAGAACAAGCTACAGTTTCCTGCTACTTTCCTGATGCCCATTTTTCTTTGGTTTACATAACAGCTCTATCTGACTACTATTGTGATCTTAACCTCTATTCTTCTATCTGCTGTCCATCACTGATGGATGAGGGGACTCACAGATAAAATACTACAGATTGCGCTACACTCCTCAGCCTCTTCACAAAAATTTTTTCTACTCTTTAGTGCTCTAGGCATGCATACATCCATGTGATTGAGGATCTGTTCATCCCCCATCCTCCAAATCCAAGAGTCCATCAAAAAGTTAAGTTAGAAAAGCAGAAGATAAAGAAGAATCACATACAAATGTCAGTAAGACACACTGAGCAGACAAATAATCCCGAAGTTTAGATCCTGAAGCAGATGGACTTTGAAGTCTCTTATGATATCAGGCTCTTCCAAAACAATGAGACTGAACCTGCAATGATCAACCAGGTCTTGGAGCGAAACGAGAAGATCCTTCTCAAAATTCCTGATTTTATCTCCTTCCCCCTCATTTTGTCCATGGCAGTGGTACTCTCCTCACATTCACTGCAGCTGCTGCATAATGGTGTTGGCTTCTATGAATTCTTCTAGCTTGAGTCTAACAACCAAATACTCCCACTCCGGCTATCAGCTGTTGCACTAAGAAAACGCCCAAGATACATAGAGCTCTGCTTCAGTCTGGATACTTGCCAAGATACCGAGTATTTATTTGGACAAAAAATGCATCAAAACAAAACCAAAACAGAAAGAATATCCACTAGCTTTGTGCATACGTGTAGAGTAGACTAAATCTAACCACACATCTGCTCATACTTCAAGAGCTAGCACTCAGCAAGCCTGTGCTCTAAAGCAAAATGAACTAAAAATAATAACAAAAATAGACAAAACCTCAAATCCACAGATGGCCAGCGCTTAAGCATAAAGTATTTATCTGGTGCCACAATTGTATTTAACAGCAGCACAAATGTTTACCTCAATAATGCCTCTAAATCCAAAGGTATTTATGTACTCTGGAAAACAAACCTGAAAACAGGCAATGCAATTAGCTTCATTTACCATATTTGGCAAGGAAGCTTGCCAGGTCTTCCTAATAAATCCAGAGCTTGAATGTGAAAGACCAACAGTTACCTAATAGAAACAGGGTAGGTGAGTAATGGCTAATGAATAATCTATTCCATGCATTTAGGAATCCTTTCCATTTCAAAACTGTCTATGAACACATCAAACAATTTGTTAAGCAGTTTCTTGAAAGCTTTCACATTCAAAATATGTTAGTCAGATGCGCTTATTTCTTGGCATAAGGATACTTGTTCCATGCTAAAAACAATAAACTCAAAATTTTCTCAGAAACAAAAAGCTGAAATATCTGCTTAAAGTTTCTGGTTTTGCTGAATGTTCTTACAACACACCACATTGTCGTAAATATGCTCAGAAAGAAAACTGAGCGAGAAGAGGTTCCCATAAGAAAAGCTAATGACATAATATGCGCATTTCTCTAAGTCATTCTGCAACAACTCCAATTTGCAGGTTGCCTCACTCAAAAAACCATTAAACCTCCATGCTGGATAACATGCTAAACAAATCCCTTTTTGCTTCTCTTTCTGCAAGGGTGAGAGGAAAATAGTACTTCTGGAAGAACTCTTAGGGCAGCAGGGCTACACTGAAAATACCCAGCCAGTGCTGTATCTGCATCAGCCGCCTATTTGGAGCTCAGCTACATGCCTCTTCAGTGAGCCAAAAGGAATGTCACTCCGAAGAGCTTCACCTCTTCAAAAAGAGTGTTTACTTTGGAATAAAAGGTGGTGAGTTCACCCAGAAACGTGGCTATCTGCCAGCAATCATGGAGACTGCTTTCTCCTCCCATATTCAGAAGGAATGGGTAAGTGATTTGAGCACTAGCTTTGACATGCAGGCATCAGGTTGGTACTGAGCTGAAGGACTCCAAGCTGCTCACTCGCAAGCTGCACTGTGAAGAAATACAGAGCAGAAGTCAGATGAAAATAAGAACCATCTTGATACTGGGGTCTAAACCATTGTCCCAACCAGACAAGTACAACGACAAATGCACAGTATGTGTTTAATATATCAAATGTAAAGATATAAACATTACTTGTGTGCACCTGCTACACCATATACGTGTTGGAGATGAAAAAGGAGACTTAACGCTCCAACTCCTAACACATTTTAAACACACATATTCTACAGTGAAGTCTTTGTCATTTCAAATTCCCTGCTTATGTCAACATATAAGTAAAAGTGAGATTACAAACAAATCATAATAAACGTTGTAAACTTTAGAGAGCAGATATACATGCTCAAACAAGAAAATTGACACCTAGAGCATACTATAAATGGGCTTCTCAGTCTTGCAATCCGCAGTATAATGTAGGACCAAACGCTGCAGAATTGGGGTGATCAGCATAGGTGCCATGTCACAGACCTGAAAAGCTTTCTCTACCCGTTGTCCTGTAGCACCGCTTCATGGAGAGGATAACTGATCACAACCTAAGCAAGCAGTTACTTTCACAATGAAGCAGTTAAGCTGTGCTTCATCACATAAGTGCTCTTCGTTGTCAACAAAAGATTTGCAAACGGCTTTCAAAATGTTTTCATGAATTTAATAAACACATATAATTCTGAACACATAAAATGTCGCTGCTCTCTAAATACAAAGTAGCTTTGGCAATCTCTACTCTGGGTTTCAGAGCACGTTTGTGTTCACCACTCTCTAGCACTTGGATAGGTCATTTAGCCCCACTCGGCCTCAACCTCCCTTCACATAAAATAGCATTTCTGTTTCCATGTCGCTCATGTTTATTAGAGCCTTCACAACCTACAGTGATGGGTGTTATGGAATGCCTATAAAAACATATAGATTACACAACTGACTGCCTTGCTGGAGACGTGGATTCGATGTTTAATTCCACCTGAGGTACACTGACCTCACCGAACTTGATTCTGAACTGATACTGAACTGAACACTGAACTGGAGTAAGGGCAAACTTTCCCATGTCTGTTTAAACCACATCGTTACATATACATACATGAAGTAACAATGATGTGAAATTCCTATTGCTGGCATATTGAAGAAGCAGTAAGAGCATATGGCTGAAGAGGAAGATTGTAGCTAAGGGATACACACTGAATAGCTAGTCTGTTTTCCAAAATACAAGTTTAAAAAACTAACTACACTTAATGGATATTTACACATTTTCTCTTTATTGAAAGCTTTCAGGACTTAATTAAGCTTATTCACTTTCTTGGGAATTCTCTGTATATCAGGACAGACTATTAAACTCATTATCTCAGATAAAAACACTGAATAAATTCACTAGTGACACTCGTATTTTGTTATAATAGAAGGCTCTTATCCACATTAAACATTTCTAAAGGAAAAAAGCCGTTGTTTCACAAACACTGGAAGTAATGTCTGCAGATGAGCTCGGTCCCATCTGTGTTCTCTGGGGCTAATCAGGCAGTACACACACTACAGTGCTTCTTTTACTTGGGCTGCTTAATATTATTATCTCCACTATTGCTGAAGGGGAAAGAAACATATGCATATAAAGACTTAAGTTTTCCTTCATGTAAAACTAGGTAACAAATAGCCAAAACTGTGCCATGTGTGCTGTATTTATCATGTCTGCTGCATTATTTCTTTCAGTGGTAACACATAATGAATTGTACCAAATGCAATCTTGACAAAGACACTGAAGTTGCATGAATAAGTTTTAATGGCTCCAAAAGGTCTCCAAATGTTGTATTAACTTTAAAAAAAGAAAAAAATAATACATCAAAATAGTGCATACTCTATTATCAATCTCAAGAATAGGATCACCTTCCTTGCACGATTCCTGGCAGATTCCTGTCTAGCCTACTGTCCAATACATCTAATGACAGAGAATTCCTAACTCATACAAATAATCCTTATTTAAATGGCATCACTCTTTACAGAACATGAACTTTCTTCTGAACTATGGCATACGGCTATAGTTCATCATATCCATTAAATATACAGAGAAAAAAGAAAAAAATAATAATTCTCTTATTTGTTACAGTAGCCTTCAATATATGTCATGTTATTTTCCCTCAAGCATTTTCTTCTATAAGCAAACACTGCTCTCCCCTTGTACTTCAGGTTTCCAGACTGTTAATCACTTCCATTGATGCCCTTCAGAAATTTGGTATTCAAAACCAGCTATGATTTTCCAGCAATGGTCTTTGTGTTTCAACCACCAAGTAGAGAAGAATGATAACATTATGCACCTCACTGGCTATAATTCTACTATTAATTTTTATCACTGTGTTAGCATTTTCACAACAATGAAACATTGCTAATTCACACTCAGTCCCATTAGATAACAAGTCCTCTATGGCAGACACTGTTGCTCAGTCCATGGATTGTTCTGAAGCATTCAATAATTTTTTCTCTGTTCAGTAGAGACAAAATAAGTAATCAAAACCCAAATCCTATTCTTCAAGATGATTTGCAATTCTAAGTTTGTTCTCCAACATACTTGCAGATCTCCAGTGTTTCTATTTTTTAAAATATCTTTTTAATTTCCAAATAAAATTTAGAAGATCAAACCACCCTCAAATGGCCCACTCAGTATGCCCTTCCACTATGCATGGCAGGGAATGAATAATAGCTACTGAGACTGGTTTTCCATACAGTTTGCACCCATTCCAGAATATTTTCTATACTCTTACCACTTACTGGCTTACAAAGATAGTACAGGAGATGTTCATCACAGGGGAGTTGGACTAGATGACCTTTAAAGGTCCCTTCCAACTCAAACAATTCCATGATTCTATGAGATAATCTCAAAAACCTTACTAAAATAAAGATTCGTGACATCTGCTATGGGTCCAAAAATATTAAGTTAAATTTTCATCTCTGCAATAAAAACACCAACTATGTAAAAACTGAAAAATACTCAACTGAATTTGATGTGAAGCTAAACTCAGAAATAGTATTTGTCCTGAGGTTTACTCCATCTAATTCAGACGAGAAAAAGGAGCTTGTGTTCCCCAGAGCTATTCTGTTCTCCCTAAAATATAATTTACTAAAAGATGCCACCACAGTTCCTCTCCATTTGGCGCCAGCCTAAGCTCCAGTATGATGTCCAGAACACTTGAATCATTCCCACTTTATTTGGCTTGCATTTTCTCTTCTGACTAAGAGAGACTGTGGGACTTTTGTAACATCACAGCCAGGGATCCCACACTGGAGGATAATGGCATAACAACTTCCCAAGCCATATTGAATCTAACTTGCCCTACTGCAATCACATTTGCGCATTCTGGTTTGTTCTCATGTCCCAAAGGCACGCAAAAACATTCATTCAGCTCTCCCTTTCCACACAAGGCATACCTCTAGTAAGGAACTAACACTGCAGCTTGCCTTCCCAGACTGTTTACTAAACTTACTAATATCAAACTGGTGCATAAAACAGAGAATAATTTAACAGCTCTCTGAATAACATTTCTGCCGAAGCGTGTATAAGGTGAAGTATGTCAGCTGTGCAATGAGGAGAGAATTCTGAAAGGAAATCCAAGAGAGGAAAGTTCCATTTTCTTGAAGCCGTTATAAAACTGGATTATGAGCAATTCAAAGATGAGCCAAAAATACACACCACTAGCAATCAAATAGGAAACAGAAAGAGAAGACGTTTACAGGTTTTCCTTCTCACATCTGAAAGTGGTTTTAGTTTTCAAGTTTATTCCCTTTTCTGTTTGACATTCTACCTAAGGTTTAAACATTTTAGTAAAAATCTCCACTAGCGAACATAAAAAGTTTAAGTCTGGGGATTAAATCCTCAACATGCAGAAGCTCATTAATGCAGACTCATGAGTGCATACAGGTAAAAAACTTAGATTTTTTTTTTCTTAAAGCAACATTTATTTTAGAATCTGCTGAAATTTAATATCTCTTTGGAGAAAAATCCCTCAAAACTTGACCATGCATCCTCTTTTGGAAAAAGCAGAAATATTTAACTCTGCTACGAACAGAAAAAGGCTAAAGAGAAATATATTGCTTCCTTATGTATTTGTTGAAATATTATTAGTTTAGAGTTCATTAGTAAAAGGATGCTATATTTTGTGGTTGGCAAATCACATACTTTGTCATCCAGTTTATAGCATTCAGTGACAACCATGAAAGAAGAATCAGTGAAAAAAAGGTGCTGATCCCTCAGATTCAAAACTGAACATTTTCAGAAATCTCAAGCCTAAATCATCCTGCTTGGTTCCCACCAAAAGTCATACAGCTTCATTTAAGTATTTTAAGTAATGTTTAAAGATACAGAGTCAAATAACATGTGGAATGTCTCCTCATACATCACAGGATAACTACAAAATCTGGCCCAGGATGTTAAAGTATCAAGATTCCAACACTGCACTAATTTGTCAGTGTAGTAGTATCAGGCCTCTGTATTATATGGGTAAAAAAGGAAAGACCTCAGGAAACTATTAGAAAGCCAATTTGCCTTTCAGTCCTGTTTGTTTTTCATCAGTGCCTCTACAATATCTCCAGTAAATTTACTTATGTATTAAAATGTACATAACTTTTTACAATAATATTTTCCCAAGAATTTTATCCAATAACAGAAGAATAAAAATCTAAATCTTTTTTTTTTTCCCCTTGAATAGTGCTCCATGGAATATGAATGTATTCAGTGAAATGCAGATCTTCAAAACTGAATTATTTGTGTGCTTTGCATATGTTGGAAAACAATATATAAGGAAAGTGTTGAAAATAGATGAACTTTTGCATTTCTTCTGAGTCTAAATAAAGAAAAGAAAACTAACTCTCCCTGCAGTTACGCACAGGGTAAGGTACCACTACCACTGGAAAAAATGCAGACAGTGAAATGTAGAGATAACCTGACATGGAAAAGAGTCGAAGAAATAACTAGCTCTTTGCTAGATCTTAGAAAATAAAGACCACCTCAAAGAAATCATCTCTTCTCATAGGAGCTGGCGAGATACTGTTTCAGGCTCAATTAATCCAGTTTATAAAATAAAATTAGTGTTTCAAGGAAGGAAACTTCAACTTAGTTACGTGTTATAGTCAAATTAATCACACTGCCCATGATTTGAACAGTTCTACAGCACCATATTTCACAAATGCAGCAAGTAAAAATAACAGAATTCCCTGATCTTCAACTACAGCTAGGACATCATAACAAGATAATTTTTCACACACAATCAGGTAGACAAGGCTCTAAAGAAATTTCCATGACCCCTTCTGCAGCTTTCTCCTCTCCCGCTGTTTTTGTATTACAAACTATTGTAAACCATAGTGACCTTCAACATTCATTTCCATTACTCAGGTTATAACACTGCCATGTCAGGTGTCTATGCACAGCTGAATTCTATGAGAATGGAAACAAGGATCCTGACCCTCTTCTATTGCTTCCAAACATTCTGCTGTGTCATTTTGATCCACTGAAATGTGAAACTACTGTAACTCGATCACTCAGGTAGCATCCCATATGGCTATATTATCATCGCTGGATGCACTAACAACTGACAGCGTCAACACTGTACTTATTTCCACCCCACTTTCTATGCTGCAAGGAATCTTGAAAGGAATATCAGGGCTAGATAAAACAATTCAATCAAAACAGACATGATTTTTCCGGTATTCATTAAATGTAAAGCAGATGCAGAATGCAGACTGAGAAGTATCATATGAAACATGTTCTGCTCAAAAGATCAATGACATTTACTTCGTTGTGTTCAATAGCATAGACAATATATAACGTGAATTCCAACAACAAGCACAAAATGTGAAAATTCCTTGTTGTGATTGCCACTGAAATTTGCTGTTAATAGGATATGTGGCTATACATAAATGGCTTATCCACATCTGAAATTTTGAAATGTGTGGCACTAGTAATGATGAAAATTACAAAAAGCTCCAAAAATAAGATTTAAATAAATATTCATTTTGTGTTAAATAAGGATTTGAAAAGTCTGAGATTTTGCAGCTTGTGATGAAAAATCATGAAATGCTGAGAATTATATGCCCACACACTTACTTTATTCAATACCATATAAGAAAATGCATTTCCATTTCTTTAAACTTTTAATTATTTTAAAATTGTGTCACTTCATCTCAAGAATCAGATACTTTGCTAGCATTTAACTTTCCACTGCACCCTGAAAGTGCAATCATTGCACAACACTTGATTGAAACTCACTGAACTCAAAACGCATCAGATTCCCAATCTCCGTCTTCCTTCTAAGCATTTGCCTTATTTTAGACATGTTGCTCAGCAATCACCTGTTGATGGATGTCACCTACAGCAGTTCTGTTCAAAACTGTGAGCCAGATTTTTTGGTAAGCCATCGGTTTGCTATGGATTTCAGGAGGGTAGGTGAATTTTGTATCAACTGTAAGCATAGGTTACTGTATGCACTATGATTTTTATGCGAGCATACCTGAACACACAGGCACACAAAAGCTGTCCAAGCACAGTTACTTAATGACAGGCTCCTAACATAGCACTTAGCTAATAAAGACACCATATTTACAAAAGCAGTTAGCAGCCAGCAGTTTCTAAGGAAGTTGTAAAAGCTATGTCTGAAGTTCAGCTTCATGTTTTTACTTTTAATACGAATTCAGCCATACAATTTGATTGCACTGATAGCTACAAAATTATCTTTTAATGAGAGAGATGGAAACATACAGTAATCACAAGCCCTGTGCAAGAGACAAGGAGCTACTGTGAAATCCTGGGAGCAGCTGGGAGACAGAACTGCCAGGGAAGTGCAGAACTCCTAAGCTTGTCTAACCTGGACTCAGGTGCCCAGTGCGTAGTACACAGAGGAGCTGGCTCTCCAGCCACCTCTCACATCCCACTTACATTTCATCACCATGAAAACGCTTGTTTGTGAAACCGTAGGCTGAAACAGAACACATGCAAAGATATGAAAAGTTGCCAAGTATTGATATGCCATTTACTCCAATAGAAAACACAAAAAGAACCACAGTACAGAAAGAAACTCCTCCTTATCACAATTCAGTTGCAAGGATTTGTGGACAGGGATACTTTTTTTTTTAATTGAATGAAATAAAAATTCCATACCTGTATGTAGGCAAGTAAAGAAATAATGCAACCTGAGGAATTATGTATCTGAAAGTCATGTCACAACTGTTAGAATTTATTTCAGATCTCCTTTCATAACTGCATTTTGAATCCATTTTCTTTTTAAAAATTCCTTCACTGACAATATACAATTTTTCTCTTAAAAGGCAGAAACACTCAAAGCAAGCAAGACCCCACAATGTACTACTTAACGTCATGTCACAAGAGTCATCTTAAGACCACAGGACCCATTTCCTCCCTGTCAGGAATGTGTGGGCACTGTCTGTCCTGTTCAGTGTTACTGAGCATTACACTATTCCAAACACTGCCTTTTGAATCACTTAATGGATTAAAAACTGTCAGCCCTTAGCCAAAAAAAAAAAAAAAGAAAGAAAGAAAGAAAAAGAGAAAGAAAAGAAAAAGAAACAGAAAAATTGCCAAATGACACATTAGAAGCACTATATTGTTGCTAAGTACTTACAGCAAGTTCACCTTGACAATCTGTCACAATACAATGGGATGCTCTGTCACAGATGAATCACCTAACACCATTCATACAAAGGACAAGCACAGAATTCAAAGGAACATGACAAGCCATGATTTGCCTCAATCCTCTAAAACATGCTAAGGTGGAATGCAGAAGAAAAAGCCAAGAAGGAAGAGATGATAGTTTAAGGCAACAACACAATGTTTCAAGACAGCACGTGTTTTTCTCTGCTGCAGTTGATGGACGTGGCATGACTAAAAGGCTAAATATGAGGTTAATTAAAAACAAACAGTTCATTTTTAAAATGTGTATTATTGACTGAAAATATTATTTTCTCAGGAGCTGGTTACATGAGCATTATTGACTTGATGGAGCATTATTAGCGTGTCAATCACTTCCAGGCTATTTTTATAACCTTGTTCATGTTGTTTTATTGCAACATATACAGATAGAAAAGTAGATACATGCAGTAAAGAGTACTGGAATTCATAATACTCAACAACAATATCTGGTTTTCAGTATCTGGTTCCAAGAGGAGGCTGCGGGAGGAACTTTTAAAGGGGAAAAAACATGGAAATTCAATAATCATTTTTCTTAGCATTGTTGGTTTGTTCCCCTGATGTCTTATAGCTGAGACTATTCAATCCTCAAGATCAAAGATGGTTTCTTGAGACTTGCTGGATAACGCAGTATGAAATTTAGTCAAAGCATGTAAGTTATACTATATTATGTAGAAGCATATAGAGGGAATGAAAACGCCTGCTCAGTTAACTGCATAAATACACAAAATCTGGTGTTTATGCTCAATATAGGAGCAATAATTATCTCAAAAACATTATAATCCTAGCTCGCCTTTTGAAAAGAGTCAGCAAGAGTTCTGATGCCCAGCCTAGCCGCAGAACAACAATACTACCAGTAACAAAGCAAGGATCTTCATTTAAATTGCCACAGAGGTACCACACTGGAGAACTCCTGTGCTCTTTGGCTATCCTGCTAGTTTCCAGGAGATAAACAGTCTGAAGAGCTGCCAAGAACAAGACTGAAATCATGTGGTATCAGTAAATTTCATCAGGGACCACAAATGTTCCCATTACTAGCTAAGCCAAATACAATGAGTATACATTCCCCAACACAGCCTGTTTTCTTGTGTTTGGCACAAATTAATACAGATAAGGTTGTTGCTGTATGAAATGCATATTTTATTTATTGGTTATCTGGAAGGCAAGCAGGTAGTAAACATCTGCATCTCTCCAGCTGCTTTGGTCCCTTCCAACTGCTCTCCCAAGATAAACCCCTGCTCGTTTCCAGGACTCCCTAAGCCTTTTTCATGTGCAAGGAAAGTTAGCAGAAATGTTTAGCTTCATTTTTACCAGAGGAAGTGAACCATATTTTGTGTTCTTCACTTCAGACAGTCGGAAAATCAGTTTGCAAACTGAGCAGTTCCGTGCTGCTGTTTGTTTCAGGCCAGGCAAGAGAACTACTTCATGCAGTTCTCCACAGACTACCCTGAGTAAGACGAAGGCATGGAACAGCTTATATGTGGCACTGGGGAAAAAAATAAAAATCAGTTCAGACAGCGGCTTCTAAACACGCATACAATGCCATCTTCCCCTGAAGCTAACATTTCCCACAGTAAGCTTTGCCTGAGAACAAAACCAATTCGAAGTCCTATAGAACACTAAAACATTCAAATGCATACGGCAACTGAAGACATTTTTGTAAAGCGACACTCATGTATTATAATGTCCACTGGGCATTCACTGGCTCCAGCAAAACAGGGAGATGTATGGGACATGAGTGTTTTCAATTTCAACATTTCTTTTTCTTACATCTGTCATGAAAAGGAATAAACCACAGTAAGCTGACAGTTCCTTGAAATTCAGCATCACGTGGGATAGTAAATAAAGAAATAAGACAAATTATTTCCTTTTATGAAAACGTCTAACCAAGAGACTTCATCAAGCTACCACCACATTCGTGAGGATCTGATTTCCTTTTGGCCCTGGATGAAGAGCAACTATGCGGCGCAACTCTAGGATTGACTTACGTTGGGAAGAAAAATTTAAGCATTCATTTTAAGTCTTTTTCAGAGTTTGATACAAACAAGGATAGATCTGTATTTCAAAACAAATCTGAAGGAGAAAGGCTCCTGAAAAAAAAACAAAAAAAAACTAAAAGTAGCATTTGACAATAAAGAAGTAAATAAATAGAAATCCTTACTTGAAACCCATACTTCAGTAGGCTTAGATCAGTAAGTCTGTATAAAACCTCTCAGCAGAATTGGCTATATTAGTGAAAATAGACCTGTGAGCCAATTAATTCTCTAATTTGTATTTTTTTGAAAATTTATGGAACGTTCTGTAAATGGCTGTCTGGGCCAGTGGTCTGCTGGCGGCTACTTCCATCATAATAAACAAAAAAACAATGCTATAAGCATGTCTGAACTGAAGGGAAGCCTTGGCAATCTCTTCCCCAGTATTTTTAGAGAACAAAATTACCCTCATAGACACACGCTTAGATGTAAGAAATTACATATTCCATACAGGAATCTTTTTTTCAGTCCAATCCTTTTTTTTGTTTTACTTGCAAATAGCTGATTTAAGTCTATACCTACCTACAAAATTAATGGAAGTGAGCTCACCCTTTCAGATGGGCATGAAGTTACTCATGCCTTCAGAGATCTGAATGGTTCACTATAACAGCATTAGATTACAACTGGTTTCCCAACTTCCCATTTCTCATAGATGTCTTATGCAGACATGTGAAAGTTCTCTACACTATTTCTTTGCTTACATTTTCCATACAGAAACAAGATTAAGAACAGCAACACTTTTATACTTCCCAGGCTTGTAGTCAGAGAGATACATTGAAGAATGCAAAGTACATGGATACTACCTAGATGTGGGTCACAAAAGTACAAGTGATAGCAACACAGAAGGGAATAAAACAGAAAAACAAACCCTAAGCATATTTTGACTGCTAAATAGGCCTTAAAATGTAGACCATTTTCAGAATACAAGGAGCAACCACTCCTATTGCTCTTCAGAAGAAAATCTTTAGACCTCAGCAATTCACTAATTCTTCATGTTACTGTAAGAACCACCAATGCAGATATCACTGAACACAGACACCAGGTCATCTCCCATCACCTTTTTTCCTCCTCTCACAGAAACCCAAAGCACTTATGGCAATATTTAACTTGTGACACATTGCACAGATGAAATGCTTTTTATCTTTATGGTAAATTAGGCTTTAACTGTTTTATACTGATTCTTAGAAGTTTTATCAACAAATGGAATTCAGGTGTTCTTAATGCAAAGCGGCATAGTTCCTTACAGGTGAAGCAGAGAGGTCCTAACAAATGTAAACAACCTTCTTCAAACAAACAAACAAGAGAACACTGGCAGTTTTTCAGACTTTGAGACTGATATTTTCAATGGATTTCTGCATCAACGAGCAAATAAAGATGGAAAAATCTCACTTCATTTGAAGGAAAATGCCTTTGAAATAGAATTTGTAAAGCCCATCAGTATAAGTATACATATAAAACTGGCATAAATAGTATTCAGAAGAAATGCATTGGAATATATTTGTTCATGCACATATTTTGCTGCTACTTTTATACAATAGCTGTAAGAGCAAACAGAATAATTTGAGGATCAAAACTCTGCCATATTTTAAAACAGTAATAGTAATAAATTGCAACTCATGCTTCTGCAGCCATTTCTAAGGTATCATTTTTTCATCATAAGCTTTTCAACAGCTGTGACTCATAAACCATAAACACTTAGTACCAAGAAATTGTAAATGACAGATGATTTATGATGTGTTTGTATCTCTCTATATAAAAACGTTCTTTCTCTACACATAGGTCCAATGTGTTGGATGCAGTATGACTCATATATAAAAAGAAATCAGCGATGCAAGTAAGACACCTGACACTGAACTTTAGTTGATACTGGCAGGTTCTCGTTAGTGCATTAATTAATTATTTAAATACTGGATTTGATTGATACTGAACTGCTAGCATTGTCTCATGGACAAAGGCTTTGATTTAAACAGTATACACTTCTTCCTTATACAGAGCCACGACATTCCTAATTTGTGGTGTGTGTTTGATCACATTATATTTCACAATTGTTTTCCCAGTGGAATCTTTTTAAAGTGAAGCATACATACTCTGTCAGCAGTGCTCCACATTTCTCTAAAAACAAAGCAAACCAGTTTTAACAGCTTACATCAAAACTTGTTGTATATCTTCAGAATCATAGACTCATAGAATCATAGAATTAGCTAGGTTGGAAAAGACCTACAAGATCATCCAGTCCAACCATCCACCTACCACCAATAACCCCACTAAACCATGGCTCTCAACGCTATATCTAAATGTTTCTTGAACACCTCCAGGGACGGTGACTCCACCACCTCCCTGGGCAGCCCATTCCAGCGCCTGACCACTCTTTCAGAAAAGTAGTGTTTCCTAACGTCCAGCCTAAGTCTCCCCTGGTGCAACTTGAGGCCATTCCCCCTCGTCCTGTCACTAGTTACAAGAGGGAAGAGGCCGACCCCCAGCTCACTACAATCTCCCTTCAGGCAGTTACAGAGAGTGAGTGAGTAAGGTCTCCCCTGAGCCTCCTCTTCTCCAGACTGAACAATCCCAGCTCCCTCAGCTGCTCCTCATAAGGCCTGTGCTCCAGACCCCTCACCAGCTTTGCTGCCCTTCTCTGGACATGCTCCAGGGCCTCAATGTCTTTCTTGCAGTGAGGGGCCCAAAACTGGACACAGTACTCGAGGTGTGGCCTCAGCAGAGCTAAGTACAGAGGGACTATTACTTCCCTACTCCTACTGGCAACACTATTTCTCATGCAAGCCAGGATGCCATTGGCCTTCTTGGCCACCTGGGCACACTGCTGGCTCATGCTCAGCCGAGCATCGACCAACACCCCCAGGTCCGTTTCCTCTACACAGTCTTCCAGCCACTCTGCCCCAAGCCTGTAGCGTTGCCTGGGGTTGTTGTGGCCAAAGTGCAGGACCTGGCACTTGGTCTTGTTGAACCTCATCCCATTGGCTTTAGCCCAGAGATCCACCTGTCCAGATCTCTCTGTAGGGCCTTGCTACCCCCAGGCAGATCGACACTTCCTGCCAGTTTGATGTCGTCTGCAAACAACAGATGATGGTTTCCTATCATCACTGCATGATATGAATAAGCCCACTGAGTTTTACAGACTGTACTATGATTTCCTGGTAGAAAGGAGAAACTGCTTCACCACACTTCATGTGGAAGGTGTAGAAATATCATTTTCCAGAACTGCAGTGCACATAATCCTACAGAGATAGATCAGGTAACCCTAAGGACTACAAAGAATACCCTCTCCAGAAGCATAACATCTATATGACCCTTATATTACATCTATATGTGTCGATATGAAGCAAAGTACATCTTAAGGTAACAAAAATAATCATTTAAAAGGACCAGGCACACAGACCCATTCATCACAACTGGAAGAATAAACAGCAGTTAGTTTCTGGGCTCCTGCTGCTGTTTCCTCACTCAGACTTGTTTATCTCCACAGTTCACAATTAATCCATAAAGCCTGTGTAGGAGGTAAGCTTTGTATTTTATTTTATTTTATTTTATTTTTCTCCAGCAGCATGAGGCTGTTTGTTTGGGCCATCTGCAGGGATCGCTTCACTACACTATAAATGAGCACTAAATATAATGTGTATTTCACCAGCAAACGACCAGTGGGAGTAAAAAAAAATTTAAGGTTTTTATATATTCAATAATTTGCTGTAGTTGAAGCATAAACAAGGAAATGATGCATCACATAACGTCATATGAAATTTTAAACTGGATTATTTTGGCTACTTAAAAGTTGGCCAAAAACACCTGCAATGTAAGTGCTTTTGAAAGCCCCTAAATTCCATCAAGCTACATTTTGGCTGCAATAGAAAAATCTTAGATCTGTTGCATGCAATTCAGTATATGCTGCAATATTTTTCTAAAATAGAAGAAACTTACAAACAATAATAATAATCCATTCCTGAAATCTCTTTATTGTTCTCTGAGTGTTAAAATAGGATTTTCCTTTTTTATCCCCATTTCAAGGGAAAATCCAGCAAAAAATAATAAAGGAAATGACTAACTGTACTGAGGAAATTGAGACTTGGCTATACATTAGACATAATCAAGTGCAAAACTAGATAAATTGAAATTTCTACTCAATCTATAGGTTTTAGTTAAGATATGATTTTCCATTTACAATATCCATAAGTACCAATTGAAGGAGGTACACGATTTTTATGTTGCTCTTTCAGCTATTCAATAAGAACACTTTACCCACGTTATCTATAAAACAAAGTGAGAATAAAGCCTGAAGGAACAAATCCTTGACTTCACTATTCTGGTCTACAACCCAGAAAAACAGATGATTTCAATTTCATTTTTTAAAAGGAAAAATATCACTATGGTACAGAACAGCACTTTGAAGAACAAAAGTCCCCACACTGAGGAGGAGACGTAATCTCTATTTTAAAAAGTGTATGCCTGCCCTTCTAAAAGTCTTTTCAGTTTCAAAAAAAAGAAGTAGAAATAAGTGCTAGTTTTGATTTGTGACACTGAGTCCAGTTAGTGAAATGGTGGAGCCTACAATCCAGATGAATGTAATGGAAGTGGACAACGCTTGAGCAATGTAAAACTGTTGAAAAACTTCTGCTTTCTGGATACATGGAAAGCTTGGAACTTCTTAATGCTCTGGTGTGCTTAACTAATAGGAACTTGCACAGCATGTGTAAAAAAACCTTATAGGGAAAAAAAATCTACGTTAGGGAAATAAAGACTCACTGAAATAGGCTATTACAAGTAAGAAAAGATAAAAAGTAGTAGCAAAATGAGCAACTGTAATGCAAAAGAGCCAGAGGTTTACCTGCATAAGGTTTACCAATCCCAAAGAAAAAGCGCAGAAAGGAAAATGCAGCAAGTATAGGAAAGCTCTATCTCTGCTCTCAGTCAGGATAATGATGCTGAACATGAAGAAGGATGCTTCATCAGTATAAGGCTATGTAAAAAGAACTCCATCAAATGCATGCAAAATCCCAGAAGCCTACCATGCTCAAGCTGAAGGAAACCAAACTGTCCCCAGCCCAAACTGAAGGAGCACTATCTAACAGTAGTGATTTTATTTTTATTTTTACATTTAAAGTGATATCAGATATTCAAAAGATAGCAATGCATCAATGGCTTCAACACTATGATTCCAGAAAAATGTATAGAAGTAAATGGAAGGCAGAATAAAATGCTACATAGACAAAAGCTGATCTTGATAAAGGCTTTTTTTTAAGATAAAAAAATATAATAGGGACCATGTTTTATAGCAACTTCAAAGACACTGCCAGAGACAACAGACAGGGGAGAAACTTAGCAAATCGTGACGCAAAATAGTGAACTACTGTTCCCTAAATCCTATAATGGGAAAAAATATGGGGTATCATATAAAATTAAGAAGAAGGTTCAAAGCAAACAGAAGAAAGCAAGTCTTTATGTAATTCACACTAAGTTGCAGAAGAGCTGACCCTGTGAGGATGGCTGCTAAGAACTTGCCTGGATTCAAAAGTCTCTGTTCAAATTCTTGGAGCAAAAATCCATCAGGGTCTATTAAGCAACAAGAAACCACCTCTGGCTCATAAAATCCCTAGACTACAAACTGCTGCAGCCTATGAGTACGATTTCATGCCTGACAAGTTCCTACGCCTCCCTTAAGCATCTGCTATAGACCACTATTTAAAAAAGAAAAAAAAGGGGGGGGGGNGGGGGGGGGGGGGGGGGGCTAAACATATCACCCTGGTAGAGAGAATCTGCTCTTTCTTCACTCTAGAACTTCCTAGGTAATTGACTGAGGAGTGAGATTGGAAGATTTGCAGAATTTATCAGCTTTCCTGCCTAGCTAAATTCCTACCTAGACTCCCTCCCAAATCACTTCCAGAGCATTTACATTCAAAGCAAATATCATGAAAGAAAATTGTAAGCTGTAGTATAACAATGCAGAAGAATAAATGGATAAAAATTGATGACAAATACTTTTAAGTTTAAAATTTAGAAAAATATTTCTAATATCCTCAGACAATGACTGGAATAAGATTTCAGTAGAAACAGTGAAATGAATGACTATTTTTAAGATTGAACTTGATCACAGAAGAGATTACATCCCATAATTTCCTGTAAAAGCAGTAGATTGGACACATCAAGACAAAAGATTCTTGCAAGTCTTATACTGCTAATGGAGCCCTTGATCTCAGCTAGGACCTTGACAAATTAAGCTCCAGACAAAAGAATCCAATTTGTTTTGTTTTGTTTCATTCTGACCAAGGAAGCCAGAGGAATCCAAGACACCTACTAGCAAACACAAAGCTAAAAACCAGCAGTTCAGCAAAATGACATCTGACAGAATAAACATGAGGAATTAAGCATCACCTCCCACAAATCAAAATATAAAGACAATGTCAAAAAAAATGGTGGGGAGCAGGCCACAAAGAGATAGACAAAAGACAGAGGTGAGACAAAAGCAAACAAGGTCCTAGAAACATTCCTTTGTTGTAAAACAAATTTGGCTTATTTGTCCAGAATTAATCTTTCATCTCCTTTGATTTACTGGGAGTACAAATATTACCTTATGCACTATGGTGATGCTTAGATGAAGAAATTGCTATGGCTGAAAAATGAAAGCAAAGACTTTGTTTTGTTTTTTATGTTTAGAAAAGTCACAATCATTACACTTGTTCCCTGTACTTGTGTCCCTCCCATTTGAATATTTGTACAACTGTATATGTATGATTCTATCTTGCAAACAGCAAATTGTATAGATCAGAACATTAGCTATAAATAAGTATATCTTTCTTTGGTCTTAAAACCTGAATTCTTTCCAGGGGAAGACTGTAATTAGTATGACATGGGGGCTTTTAGCAGATGTGAAACCGGATAGATTGAGCTCTCATATGAATAGCCTGAAACAAGGTCTGTCTTGCATGGTTTGTAGTAATGGAGAGGAAATTGAGCATTAAATACAAATCAACAATCATTCATTTCACTGCAACAGAGGAGCAACAGAACTAGTGAAGTCACTCTTTTCAGCACCTTGCATCCTGCTGAACTTTATTTACAGCACTGAAGCGCCCATCTTTGGAAACGGCCACCTACAGGGTAACTCAAACAAAGACTGATTAACAGAGAAAGCAATTTAAGGTCCAATTTTTATTCACAAGCATCAGAGAATTGTCATTTTCTCTGTTTGCCTTTAGATATATTCATTAGGCTATCATTCTAACAGCCTGAAGAGAGGTCTTGCATAGTATTGCAAGACATAGTAACGGTAGATCTTAGCTGGATACTTGTACAATGAGTGAAGTTGGAAGATTTATTAGTTTTCTAAACCGAAGTCTGACCTGACTCTCCATTTAAAAGTTGAATAGGAAGTTGAAAATCCCCTCTAATGTTTTTGAGAGGTGTGAGGAGATGAGGAAAGCACCTGCAATGCATCACTCTGTTTAGATTGCAGCATGAAACACTGGATTTGTTGGCTGCAGTGGTCTCTCAGTAGAGGGAACAGACAACAACAATCAAGGAGTTCACTGCTCATTATGTGTGAAGAGAAAAATTGAATGTTATCCACTGAAACACTGGAATGCTCTCTAGGTCAACAGCTCTAAAAAGCTGCCATAAAAAAGTCTGACTTAAGCTCTGAATAACTCAAGTTCATGCTGATGTTTAGATACAATTCTTTGAACAATTTAAAAGAAGTTAATATCTGGCTATTCAGCTGGCATTTGTGATGTCCAGCAATCAAATACGTGTTCCAGGAAAATAGGGATGTCTTAACTGTACTTACTATAATTGCTCTTCACAGTGTTCCCTAGAGAGAAAGGAATGCCACAATGAGGCTAGCTTGTTAATGAATTTTACCCCATTTATCCAAAGTTGCATTGTTACCAGTGACAATGATATCAATATTAAATGCACTATCAATTGGATTCAGACATTGTCATATGCATTTTTTAGAACCACGTTGTCTCCTGTGAAATAACACAAGACAATTGCTTCTCCTCAATTAGCTCTTCCTCCCCTTCAGACATCCAGTGCCCATACTGACACATAAAGGGCTGTCATGTGTGGCCTCTGTCTGCTTGTAAAGTACACTGGTGCTGGTACTTGTACAAGTTCTATTATGCAAGAAACACAGTAGAAATAATTTCAAACAAAACAATGGTGTAAAATCCTTCCTGGGAAGATGATGATACATCTCACTTACTATTTAGCTAAATAATTTAGGAAAAGATTTCACTATTCTCTCAACTTGATTACAAGTGAATACAAAGCTAACAAACCCATAGACCAATGCTACAGAATCTAAAGCATTTAGCCTGATTAATGTCACTGTTCACAGTGTTTTAGGAAACCATAGTGAGTGAACTTAAAAGAGAAACTTCTTTAAACACAGCTACCTTAGAGAACAAATACATTAGCGTGAGAGCAAAGACAGATATTTCTACTCAAAGTAGAAACAAGAATTTGATAACTCCAAATAAGAAGATCTGTACATTGAAAACATTATGTAAATCCAAGTGATATGATAAGAGGTAATAGTATTTTCTAAGTTAAAATAGTATTTACACTGTGCAACTTGTAACTTCAGTTCATGAATCATAGGATAGGAAATGCAATCCATATTTTTGTGTTGTATCCATAAAACGTTTGTTTAATAACAATAATTATTATTTTATGATCTCACAATGAAAAGATTTGCCTTAGAATTTTAAACAAATCAGCAGATGTTATAAACTTTCTGCATAAGATTACAAAGCAAGAGTCAAAGAGATGGCTTAAACCAATCTGTCTTCAAGTGATACTGAAAATGCAATATGGTTTCAGAATTTCTGACATTGAGAGCATTTCTAAGGATTTTTGTCTGATTCAACACACTGCAATTGAATTCATCAAAAGTCTCCTTTTAGGCTAAACTGAGTCACTGAGAAAAATCCATGTAATTATCATCAGCTCAATAATTAGGTGCATAATTATATATTTACTTACAATTTTCATCGTATCTTATTTTTTTAAATATGGAAAAGCATAATTATAACTTGCACATTCAAATATTTTAAAAAAAACATATGTCTTTGAAAACTGACCTTTTATTCAAGAAAAACAAGGAAAGCTTGAGTTTCAGAATTTTGTCAAAACTGAGACAAAACTTTAGTGAGATATCTTTTGTTTCCTCCTGCCTCTTGTTTCCTTTTAAACACCAAAAGGAACCAGTCAGCAAGCACAGTCAAGCTCTGTGCCAAGGCAGAAAGTTCTCAGCAACTGAAAACAAACAGGAAAGCAGAAGTATAAACAGAATCCCAACAGAATGCCAACTTCAGCTTCATTGGTACTTTGTTCACCACAGTACCAAAACCTTCTTCAGATTTAGGAGATAGTGCATGACATGGAGAAGAGGACTAGAGAATAACTATTCAGTGATTTTCACAACACAAGAAACATGGGGAATCACATTATTTGACTAAAAAGGAGATTCTTATTAATTCATATTCTAATTGCATGTGAATTCATTGGTATGGAATGGACTTCACCCATCTATTACGGTCAATTAAGATTATGATTGACATTCAGGGTATGAAGGTTTTTCCCTTCTCTTCTTTTATGTGTTACACAAACACATGAAAGTCTTCATGGGCTCCAAAAGAGATCAGAAAAGTTGAAAGAAAAACACACCAGCTCTCTCACTGAGTCACAGAAGGCAAAGTGTGGGAAGTTCTGTTGTGTAAGCAACCAGTATAAAAACTGAAATGTGGTTCAGAAAAAGGAAGGACAGAATGCGACCTGATCTTCCTGGAGGCTGACAGAAGACTCAAAAGTCTGAAGCGTATAGGACATCAACTTCACTTACACCAGGACAAGCCCCATCCATGACTACTAAGTCCAAGCATTGATTGATTGATAGATTTTCTTTGAAAACAAAAGAAGGGAGTCTCAGTGACCAAAAATAACCAGTCAACTAAAATCTATTCAAATCATCCAGAAAGGATACAAATCTAGACCCTGTGATAGATGACACTTTGAAAGAATTTATTTATCTCCCACATCTAAGAATAGCTCTTTGTATATTGTTTCAACACTATGGATACGTGAAACTCAGGCTTATCCCACATTTTTAAACCATGAAAAGAGGCATTCCTTACCACATTGACATATTACTCAATAAGTAAATCATCAAGAAAAAGGATTAATAGACTTGACTTAGAAATTCACTGAGCTTTTACAAGTGCAGCATGTCTACAAAGAAGCCTCCCACCACCAAACACGACAGCAAAGATCCTACTTGTTTGGGAGGCAAGAATCTTGCTATACTTCTCCATTCTTTGCACTTCCATGTTCTGATAATAACTGGATTAATGATGGACAAAGACAACTGGGCGTTACTGACACACAGAGAAGGCCTTGATGATGCATCTCCTTCAGCAGCATGGCCTATCGTATTGGCCACAGTGTGCTTGAGAAATGGGGCTGGAAGGGGAGTGGGACAACTGGAGATGTAAATGTTGTCAAAAAGGATCAACACCAGCTACATGCCAACAAAAGATCATACTACATGAAGCAAGGCCAAATGTTTCTATCTTAGTACAGCTTTAACATTACCAAGAGGAACAAACAAAAATGAGGATTTGTACCAAGACAGCTGCAAAATACAACCATGAGTTGAATTCCTCATCAACAAACATGCATATTCCTGACACTGATGACTGTTAGGATACACTGTGCAAATACTAACAACATCAAAGGAAAATTTAAATGAGCACTGCTAGAAGATTGCCAAAACAGCATTCAGCTTCCCTACTTTTTTGTTCAGTATGACAGACTGCTTGATTTTGGTAACTGTATCTTAGCAAAATAGCGCAAGGAAGTGCCCTCATACTTTCAGACTTGATCATAACAGCAAATATTATATAAGCTAAACAAAAATCAAAAATTTATGAACTCTGCAAGGTGTGCGGGATGACAACAGTGAACAAGATTGTTAATCTAAAAGGTTTCACACTGAAAATAAACAGAATTAATAGAATCAGATTTTTTTTCAACAAAAATTTGAAGTAATTTCTTCTAATTTCATCCTGCAAATTACTTGCATTTTCCATCTTGCAGTGCTGCTGTGTTTCTGTGAATGCAGCACTGATGTATCCCAGTGGTAGAACAGACACAGGAGTACAGGTCTATTAGCATTTATGCAAAAGCCCCAAGGCCTACATAGAGAGGAAAAAATTAAGGAAAACCAACTGTTTCTAACTTACATAGAATTATCAAGGCTACCAAATTTCTTGTAATCAGAAGTAGAAATTAAAGGGCCGGACCCTCAGCTAGTTCTGTCCACCATTCCTCAGCATGGTATGATCTCACCTAATAAAATGAAAGTCAGAAACATGTAATGGAAGCAATCAGGTTTTCAGACACCTGAAAGTCAACAGGAACCATGTCTGCTTATGCTTAGGCTGTCTTTAGTCCATTATGTGAGCTCCATACTACCAAATAAGAATCCTACTTATCCAGCCACACGCTGTCGTCAGAAACATAAACACTGCCCCACTGCATGACGGAGTCTGACTTTAGAGAGTAACACACTGGTATCTGCTGTGTGTTGGTTGGTAGAGCTTTGCTATTATGAACTACTCACATAAAAGCAGACCTGATTGCTTCTCCGTGCCTTTTTTTGTATAGCACTCATTAGCACACAAACACTACCGGGAAAAAAGATTTCTAGTTTGTCTTTTTACCAGACTGATTTGGGGGGAGGAGGTTGAGAAGCAGTGCTCATTTTGGAATGCTAGCAATAAAGGCCATTACACTCAGTACTGACACCCTGTATAATTTGAAAAATGATGTGACTTTCGGGTAAACATGAACATGCCATAAAGAAGGTGTTCTTATATTAATTAAAAAAAAAATCAAGTCTGCAGTCTGGGTAATGAGCCAGAAAAGGGTCTGATTTTTAAAACATGCATTACAAGGCATGAATTATGTCCTTAGCTATTCGAAGGCATTTACTGCCTATATTTTTTTTAAGCCTATAGAATCTAAGATTGTCTTCAAAAACCAAGAAAACACAGAACAGATATACTTGATTCTATATTTTAAAATGCCATCCATAAACTGCTAAATCAATTTGAGCAGCAACACAGTATTTAAATTGCCACATTTGTACTGTGAATTACAACTATTTCACAGAAGTCTTTTAACAATTATGGGAACTTTTCTGTGGACTTCAATGAGTCACAAATCTGAGCAGCTGATGGGAGTTTTGCTGAGTAAGAATTAAATAAAAACCTCAGGGCTTGTTTGTCTGATACAAGTGCACAGCACCACTCAGAAACTGCTTTTAACCGAGCCCTCAATGAGGACTGCAGGAGTTGGCCAAACAAGCAGAAATAACATCACTTTTAAAAATCACTAGCAATACCATGAAATTGGATACCACACATTACCGTACTCAAAAGCTGAGAGTCTACTTATTTAATTTGGATGAGTTTTCAAATAACTGAGGACTAAAGTAATTGACGGTGGGCACAACAACACGCAGGAAATACTGCAGCTGATGTGTCATATACCCTTCCCTGTAGCTGTCGAAAGAGAACTCATAAACGCTTCTGAAGGGCCTGTGCGAGACATGCCAAAGCACATTTTCTCAGTGAATGGTTTTCAAACCTTGTGCAAAAAAAATAGTGACAATTTAAAAATTAATTTAGGCTCAAAATGAATTTTTATTACACAGGGAGAAGACAGAAAGAAAAACAGAAGGGATCTCATAAAATACAATTGTTATTCATTAATATTCTAAAACTCCAGGCAAGTTTGAGTTCTAGTGTAAGACAGACTGACTACAATGCTAAAAAGCTAGGTTTATTTTCCAAATAAAAATAGAAATCAGAGTCAAGATGTTGGGTTTGCTAATGATCACATGTTATTTATGCTTTTCAGAATCAGCATCTTGTAGCAAAATTCTTAGTCCCTCATGCATCAAAGTGATCGTCAGTACCCTCAGGTCTCATCGACACATTCCACTTCACCACTACCAACAGAAATACAACAGTTCACAAGCATATGTGACTCTGACTCAAGACTAAGGTAATGATGAATTATCATACCTCCGTGACTACTGAAAATACACAGAATACACATTACAAATAGGTTTAATAAAAATTTCTTTCCCTCTACGTTGTCAAGAGGAAGCATGTCAAGCCTGTGGCAATCTGAGGTACAGAAATACGAGCAGTGCCATGTTCCAGAAGCCCACAGAGGACAACAAAGGGACTGATTGCCAATTCAGATCACAGCACACCAGCTTCCCTTCTTCTAGATGTCTTCAGAAACCTCACAGAGCTTGGTTATTTTCCAAACGTTAGTAGTTCTTCAACAAGTCTCTAAAGCCACTGGGCTATTAGATTCATTTTTAGATTTACTACGAACATTTTGGTACAGCTGTAAATGGCTATAATTAAGTTTAGAAACAAAAAAAAAAACAAACAAATAGAAGCATTGAACACTCAACACTTGCAAGCATAGGCTACTTGACAGTCACCGATAATGCACGAATAACTTCCCTCGTGTTCATGGTCACTAACATGCCTCTAGTAATTTAGAAGCAAAACATAGCAAAACAAAACCCACCGGTATATCATTATCTTCACTTACACTTCGTGTACCTGTGTTCACTTGTATTCTGTTTCCTGTGGCATATATTGCCTTGCTGATCTTTGCACTTCAGTTCATTTCACTTTATAATTTCTGTTCACTTGTCCTCTAGAGAACAGAAACAATTTCTGCTCCCTGTTATTACGTAGCTCTCCATCTCCATGATCCTCTAATTAGTTAAGGGACTTTGTATATGTGCAATTCCAGAAACAAACCAGTCTAAAAATGTTACAATTACCTACTTTACAAAATAAAAAATCACCAAACAGATAAATAGCTAACACAATGAAACACAAAATTGCTTGTGCTGCAACATGGATCCCATATCTTGCTATGGACCTAATAGGCAGCCTCCGTACCATCTGTCAGTCCTCACTGCTACTGCAGGCCAGCAGTAGCATCTGAATGCATAGATCTCCTCCTTTTTAAATCTTGTAGTTGAACCACACGTTACTATCACATTCAACATGCAACATTCAGATACAGCCAGCTGCAACCTACTGTTACCTGGCAGTGCACGAGCGTAGGCCCAAAGTTGGTGCATACACATTCATGCCAGAAATGCAGCATTTCACTCTGATTTCCTGAAGCACTTGTCTGGATGTGAGGCAGCAACGTGACAACACTGAGCAGCAGGTGCCTGTAAGCCCTTTCTTCCCGCTGTGCCTTGTAGAGGGAACAATCCTACAGTAGGCCCAGCAAAGCAGACAGCGCCCACCGCAGGGATGTCATGGGAGCAGAGGTTTACACTTGCTTTTCTTCACTTGCAAAGAACCTCTCTGCCCACATTCTGAAGCAGCCTAACTTCTGTCTAAATAATCTCAACTAATCGTTACTTTTGAGTATAAACAGAAAAGGCAACAAATCATAACAATAAAAGGCAGCCATATTGAAAAAAAAGAACCAGCTTGTCCTATTCTTTGAGCAAGAGTCTCAGTTAAATGTAGGATCTGCAAATTTTCCATTTCATCAAATCCTGCTAATAGAATTCTACAATCTGGTAGTTTAAGCTGCAAGTTAGAAAAAGCCAGGGAAACATTTGCTTTGGCACTGGCAGGTTCTCAGATTTTTCCAGTTGGAACAATGATAAATGACTTAACCCTGATCATTTTTCTGAAACCTGATTTTTTTTGTTTGACATTTATTTACAGTTTCTATAAACACTAACACCTATAAAACATGGTTTACTGTTTGATTGCTTGGCGGACAAGCAAGCCTTAAATATATAAATTATGAGCACCTAGTTAATGAGTGACATGACGGACATGAAGTTTTATTTACCATTGGCATGAGCCTTCATATAAAATTAGTGGCATAAGAAAGCCAGGTTTTGTGAATGCACATAGTCATACCTATTCATGGCCTGACTATTTTTTTATTTTTTATTTTTTTAAAGACTTGACATAAGACTGTGGCCTATGTGTAATTTCATTGCCTGGAGCAAGGTTAGGGGAAAGCCGCTCCATCTGGCAATTTCCCTTTGACTGGCACATAGTTAAACAATGATGCAGTTTGACAAATTTCAAACCCTGCTTATGAAAAAATAACATAAACACAATAGTCACTCTGAGTAGATTGTCCACCTGTGCAAGCGGGCATGAAGTGTTAAGTAAAGGCTGCTGGTAATGAATAAAGATGCAGTGCATAGTTGGATTAGGTCGTTCCAAATGTAAATCACTGTCAGATAAAGCACTTGTGTTTACATGTAGCATTAATATTTTGATCAGTATGTTTAAGAGAATTAGCTTCTTAATGCAGATGTTCTCATTTGGACCTTCACACCCGTAGCTTCAGCCAACTCCTTTACCATCAGTTATGTCAACATGTCATAAATCTTTGCTGCTTTAACTTCTATTTTAAACAAAGCTTTGTTGTACAATTTGGAGGCGTGTTTCCTTCGGGTTTTATTTTTGGCAAATTTCTTGTTATTTTGTTGAAAATCTGACACATTAATGTCCAATTAACCATCTTTGAGTATTTTACTGACAAGGATCCCAGCAGCAATCAAATGCCTTTTTATTGTAAGAACCCCTGCCCCCAATCCAACCAGCTGTATCCATTATGTGAACAAGAAGTCTTTATAATCTTGATGCACAAACAATGAAGGCAATACATTTAGCGGAAATAGGACATGTGTCTCAACAGCAACTCACTCTATGTCCTTTCAGACTACGTACAATAAAGGTAAATACACACGTCTGCAAAATGGGATACGTTGAGATTCCAATACAAAATTCATGGAGAGCTTTATTTATTTATTTTTAGTTTATTTTAAACAAGAGAAATCTGTTAATCTATTTAAGTTATTTTAACACTGGTGCCCTCACTGCTAAGAGGACAGGACACCTTTGATAAAAAACAGCCCATACACAAAATGGTGCAAAATCTCTCTTAGGTAACTATAACTGTGGCAGTAGTGTTGCTTTATAAACTTCACACATTTGTCATGAAGTGAACATTATCCCTTTTTTAATTATTAATTTTATATTTTCCTCAAATTTCCAAATATTTTTTCCAAGTATTTTTAAGTGTTGAAAAAGAAATGACAATTTTGTATGAAAAGTATACAATAATATGAATGAAATTATTTTTTTCCTCAAAGATGTGTGCAGCAGATAAGATATTCTGCAAAACATTTTTTTTCTGGAGTTTTGAAGAAAAAGTAGGAAACAGATGAATTTTTGCATTTGGGATATTTTTTTGTTCCATCAAAAAATATTTTGCATGGTTCATAAGAATGGGATTTCTAAATTTCAATAAAATTTTACTATTCAATATAGTTTTGTAACTTCAATTTGTAAACACTTAGTCTCCAATCAATATTCCCATACACCATTCTCAAGAATTATTGCACACTTCTACATGCATAAGTTTGTCTGGAAAGACTAACAGCTTCTATGTCATTATTGAAACCAAGGCACTAAGGTAAGTTCTTAAGCAATTTCTCCCTTTTCAAAGAATGTATTGTAGCATTTTGCTGTTTTTCAATATAAACATAATGAAAGAGCTAACAGCCAAGGTAGCAAGATTCAGCAATGGAGATCTTCAGCTCATACATCTATCACCGACAGTCATCTGAAACTTGTAGAGTGTAGATCCATTGCAGGGAACAAATTTGTTTTGAACCTCATTTCAGTGGCTGGAAGACAACCAAAGTTTTTGAGCTATAACAGTCCTCTGGATAAAAGAACAGAGAACAAGAGCAAGCACTACGTTAAAGATACCATAAAAGAAATGATGGGAAAAGGGCACCATTCTTCTTTTGCCCCCCAAATGAGAGGAAGTTGATACTGAAAGACAGAAAATTATTTGGTGTTTCAGAGTTTAGTTGTTCTTATAAGTATTTAAGAATTTAAAAAAAAAAAATGTACCTAATGCAAAGCAAGAAAAGTTACCATGGATTATAGATCATTTCCTTTGTCTGTCACAGAAGGTGAAAACCCAGAAAGAATAAAAAGTGGAAATCTGGAGAAACTGTCATACGTCTAGAGTCCACCATTAGGCTGCAAGTCAGGAAAACGTGACACAATACCAAACCGAACTGCTGAGCAGTTTCACCACCATCTCTGTACTAGCACTACTGCTGCTACCTAGGAGATGATGCATCTTTGTGTCCACAGACAATGTGAATCTGCGTGAGGGGGAGTTACATCATTTTCTGAGCGAAGTAGCTGTTTTCAATGCATTCATCTTTAACAAACCTGCAGTTGGAGTGTGTATATTCTTCTAAACGCCTACAGCTGTGGGAGAGACACCCTTCTTGCCTAGCTGAATGGGCCAAAGCTCATTTTACCAGTGATAAAAGCAGAGGGTGAGAACCACCTTCTGCTGGCACCTAGTTCTAAATGTAATGTCCTTACGCAACTGTTATATCATGCTCTACCGCCTCCACTCCATCTGTAGAATGAAATTTCTTGTGTTTTAGAAAAATAGTGTAGTATATGGATTTAAATTTGAGTCACCAAGTCACATAATGATGTCACTGCCTGGTGGCAGAGTTTAGCTCGCAAATCTCCTTAATTCCTTATTGGTGTAACAGAAGACACTCACAGTCAAGAGCATGGCTCCCTTCCAGTAGGGAAGGACCCTGCTGGAAACTTCAAAGGGAGACAAAGCAGAAGTATGTTTTGAGGAGTGGCATGTCCCCTCATGCTGAACTTCAGAGTCAGTGAAAAATGAATCAAGAGCCTGCTGATCTACTAGGAAACCCTAGCTATTAAGCTAATATCAAGTTCATTTCCTGAAACACTTCAGGAAAGAAAATCAAACAGTCTCAAAAATGGTAAACACTATTCCTTACTCTCTTACTTGAATTCTGGAGATTTATTATTCAAAAAACATTATAAACATTAAAATCTGGTGGTTTCTTTGCAATTACATGCACTGTACACTGCAAGAATAGCATGAATTCTCCTCGCTTCAGTGAGAAATCTTACTCAGATGTGTCAAAGTTCTAAATACCAATTTCCAAAATTATCCTAGAAAACTACAAGACAAAGCTGAACAGTGCCTCGTGACTCCTTCCGCCAGTCCACATGCATCTTTCTTCAGATGCTTCCTCAGAGCCACACTCTCAGCTTTATGATATCCATGAAAAACAATAAACAACCAAAGGCTGGTTCAACCTGCTCCAGCTGCAGGGCCAGAAAGCTCTAGAAGGAATGATGACAAAAATCTTAACACTGAAAATCTGCAGTGACAGCCTTGCAAGAGGAAGAGTGCTCCACCTAACAAGCAGATACTGACCCATGTGACTGGAAAGGGAATGAAAGCTTTCGTATTAGCTATTTTTCATTCATATTAAAAGACACGAAGAGCTTGTAAAAACAAAACTGAGAAGCCAGGGAAGCTGGTGCCACAGACAGCCTATGTAGGACCAGATAACATAATGCGTGTTACCATCTTGCAAACCCTAAGGTACAACCTTACCCTATCTTGTTCAGCTCAATTGGAAGCTGCACAAACTGATCCACATTTGAATCTGTTTTGGACCTGAAACTGTCCTTCAGATACAACATATACTTGCTTACTTCTGCTCATTAACAATCTCTTCCGATGTTCCACAGTGCTCCATTAGTTCTCAGTCGTACCATCTGGTTTTTTAGATCAGGCAAACACAAAATCAAATACCATCCATTTCAAGTTCCAAAAGATACTTTATTCTCTTCATCTTCTCCACGTTGTAAATTTGATATTCAAGCATTAATTTTCTGACTTTCTGGTCTCTCCTTCATCTTAAAAATGACACTACCACAAAACTTGTAAATATATGCAACTGCTTTGTCCTGTTTTACTACTCTGAAATCTATATTGAGATGTAATACAGAAAAGATTTGATCCATTTTTACTCCTTGTGTGATCTTGATGCCTGTAAGATAAATATTCCTCCCTCGTTTCTATCTATTCTTTAAATTTAAGTCAATTAAACAAAGTGAATATTTAAAACAAACAAAGGAGAATTATATACTCTTTTAAAGGTGACACACAAACACATTTTAAAAAAATACTACCATGATTCGTACACCAAAGGTTTCCAAATTCAATATCAAATTGATATAAATATAATTTATACATATCTAGACAACACTGTTTAAAAATATATTTGGGAGAAATAAAAACTTCTGCTGTATGATGGTCAAAAAGCAGGCTCCTAAATCTTCCCACTGCCTGGAATGAAATCAAGTCACTTAACACTTGCTGTTGGTTATGCTAATCCTTTAATATTACTATTTATTCCAGCTAAGAAAAAACGGCTAAGCCAGCTGTTCAAAATGTCAGCATTTTAATGTTCTCAATGTTGGTGTAATATTTTATCACCTGTTCTTTATGTGTCTTGATTCATACATTTAATTATACCTCAGGGTTACTTATGGGGATAGCTATCAGTTTATACTGATTTAAGACTCCAATAAAAATTGTATAACAGTCTGAATAGATATGAAATGTTAGTGACATAGAATTTTCTAGCTGCTGTCCATCTAACATAGTAAGAAAACTTCCTTAGAAAGCTGTCTGAAATTGACATAATACTTTTTTATCATTATTGTTAAGGGAAAAAAAACCACAGTAAAATATTTTAGGATAACATTTTTTCCAAGGCCTTTACAATAGGCTCAAATATTTGCCCACATGTATTAAGGTCTTAATTATGGCTCAAAAGAGTACGACCAGTTTCTCCAAAAACCACAACTTAAACTGCAAGAACAAAGTTATAAAACTCACAAAGCCAAACTGAGTGCAACCTAGCCCCCAAGAATCACAGTCCTTGTACTGATATTCCCCTACCACATTTACCATTTCACTGGCTCTCTGCAACAGCCTTATGTTGTAGCTGAAGCACAGCTGAGGGGAGCAAAGTCTTTTCCCCATCTATTTATTTGCACAAAAGACCACAAGATAACTCACCTCTGCAAGCAGAGAGCAGGGGTTAAAGGAACAGAACACCAGCAAGCACTTGCATTCTCTTACTCCTTCGTATGGCTCTATGAAAAGCCATGAATCCAATCAGAATCCAATCCCTGTAACTTTCCTGGAGATATCCTACAGTACTGTACAAAATATTTTGCTTTAAATATCACTTGCTGATCTTAAGATTCTGAAATACATTCTTGTTATCACAGGAAAGGAATTTAAAAGATGCAAGTGCTATGGATGACTCTGCAGAGAAAGAGGTAGGACAGCATTACTGAAAATAAATAACATTTTGTGGTATTAAGTTATTTGGAGGAAAAAAACCAACAAACAAACCTCTATTATTCTTTCAATTTCTTGTTTAATCACACAATAAAGGTAGCTGAATGTATTGCTTTTCTTGCAGATCTTTTTGTTCAAGCGTTATATCAAGCCATAAATGAAAAATAATGGATGTACATGGGGAAAGGAATACAAGATTTTATCTAGCACTCCAAAGAAAATAGATGAACTGAGTCAGTAAGGAAATACATGATCCTGGATAAGTTCCTATCCAACCTACTTATCCTTGTACAATATAGAACGTGTCAGTCAGCTCATCGCTCTGTAGTGCCAAGCCTGTATGAATATGGGGTTTGCAGACTCTGCTTCTGTTAGTAGAATTTGCTATGATTTTCTAATGAATTCTTTAATAAATACTTTAATAAAAACTGAAGGATTGCATTCTAAGTTTTCAAAATCTCCAACAATTATATTGTGGTTCCACTGAAAATGCTGCAGAGAAACACAAATGTTACTTGCCTCTGTCCTCTGCTAATGACAAGGAATTGCTATCAGTGCTATTATTTACTTACTGTAACAGACAAAAGCTACTGATCAGGACCAGAGCCTTAAGTAAGTGCCCTAGAAAGATAAAAAAGACAAAAAAAAAAAGCTACCTGTTTTATTCCTGTGCATAAACACTGATTCATGGAAGCTATGTGAGAAAGGAAAAGAACAAGCCTTATAGTGCTGCAACATGTCTAGACTGGAAAAGCTGTGCTCTCTGTAAAAATGAAGTTTGAACTTCAGCCAGTGAGTTTCTAAAATTCTTCTTTTGTTCACTTACAGTAACTTCCTGGGGGAAATGCCCGAAGATTTCTAGAAATGCTGATGTGCAAAGAAGACTACTGCTATGGACCAACTTAATTTCTTCTCAGACACCGTTTTAACACCTCATTTTTTAGCACCTCATTTTTGGATATAGAATCTTGCAGTTCTTTCCAGTCGTTCTTGCTATAGCACTTCTCAATTTTCTACTTATTTTCAAATGTGTTTACGCAAATATTTGGTTGTCATGCTTATTTGATGTTGTATGCAAATGAAGGCAAATATAGTAGGCTACAAACCAGTTTTTGCCACAGCATTTAGAAAGATTGTGTATTAATTTCATATTATCTCAATATAATACCTGAAACATCATTATAGTTTTCTCATGATATTAACAGGACTCCTGGGAAATGTTTTCTGCAATGTTTTTCTGCAACAGTAAGATTCTTAATAAAATTTGAAGATTTCCTAGTTATATAGTGTGTGACACTTGTAATTTATTAAGTGGTCACAGGATAACATCATCCACTCATTAATGAATTGAAAAGCAGATGAAATCTAAGAGGAGTTCAGTGATACACATCAACACTGAAACACAGCGAAATACAACCCAATGCTATGGAATGCAATTGTTTGTTTCAGAATGCAACATTTCATCAGGTAACCATTCCCAAAAATCATATCCATTCAAGGCTTTTCTGGAATCCTCTCAGAAACCCTGTCTTCTTAAATGCTCAGAATTAAAGAAAGCTAAATTTGAAAAGCTGTTGCTTAGTCGGAAATGGAACTTAACATAGAATTCAACTGATCACACAGTCTTTGCCTAGGCAAAGTTCTGACTGAAGCTGGGGAGTTTTGATGAAGAAAGCCAACAACTCCCCATTAAGGCAGAAGAGAGAAGGCTTCCGTTAGTGCCAGTAAACCAAACTCTTCTCAAGGCATGTGAAGCCCTCCAAACACTACTGGTGTGGAGTTTTCTGTTAATTCTCATATTCTGTTACTCAGGTGCCTATGACAGTTTTGGCAGTGAAAGGTGCAAAATCCTTCTCCATGAACAATAAATTTCCATTGTTTCAATAGAATTAACAAGTACAAACTGTTAAGAAAACTACAATGTTCTCAGCCCAGTGCTGAAAACAGTGCAATGATAAAGCTCACTATCAATTTAAATAAATGAGCAATTTCCAAATTGTAAGCTGCTTCTGTTGAAAATCTCAGCCTTTTTAAACAGTCTTATGAGTCCAACTTGGTTAGACAGCAATCACAGATCAGTTGGGAATGCAACAATATAACAAAGCAGTATGATGATGCAATCCAAGAAAGTCTTTTCTTTCCTGAAAAACAGACTGTACGTATATAATCAAAAGGAAACAGCAGTTTCTACAACTGTGGATTTCACTAAGTGCTGCGCAGTATTAACAAATTACAACTGCTCTGTATCTAATTAATTTAAGTAAATTCTATCTTTTATTTTCCTCTTTAAAAATTTTCATAGAATCATAGAATGGCCTGGGTTGAAAAGGACCTCAAAGATCATCGAGTTTCAATCCCCCTGCTGAGTGCAGGGTCGCCAACCACTAGACCAGGCTGCCCAGAGCCACGTCCAGTCTGGCCTTGAACACCTCCAGGGACGGGGCATCCACAACCCCCCTGGGCAACCTGTTCCAGTGCATCACCACCCTCTGTGTGAAAAACTTCCTCCTAATATCTAACCTACATCTCCCCTGTCTCAGTTTAAAACCATTCCCCCTTGTCCTATCACTATCAACCCATGTAAACAGTCACTCCCCCTCTTTTTTTTTTTTTTTTTTTTTTTTGCAAAGGTTAACTTGATTTCAGATGCCTTATTACTTGGAACAGAAGAACACAGTATTTTATCACCTCTTACAGCCAGCCCTTCCCGCAGTTACTCTGTGAACAGTAAGTAGGAGTTATCATGGGTCAGTGTAGAACTATAATATCTTTTATCATATTCTCTATTCTGACAAAATATTCATCAATCCTTTTGTAAAAATGTATTGGTGTATACATATAGTCTGTTCTTTCACATTCTAGAGAACACCCATAGCCTTAACCACAGCTTCTTCCTTCTATATACACCATAATAAAGCAGTGGTTAGTTAGTTTTGCGTTGTCACCTCTGATTAGAGGCCCACAAACTCAACTAAGAATTTGCTATATTCTTGCAGAATGAAGATACAGAGCAGTTACACTCAGGAAACTTTAAACAACAGTTTAATGATACTTATTTATAACTTTCAATGTAATGATATGCAGAATCTTTCAGGAGAAATGAGGATTGTCTCACAAGATATACAAAATTTTGCTTTGCTGAGGTGAGGTAGATGTGACTACCATGAAGTCCTCCAGTTTGCTGTAAGGCAGATAGCTGCAGAACCAAGAAAAGAACCCAAAATATTCAAGAGGCATCATAAACTCCAGGCATCTTTTCCTGGGGTCTTATTTTATGATCTGAGCACTTCAATATCACTCTGATTGCATGAACAAATATTTTCATTCACACGGATATATTGGTAAGGACATTAATTTTGCTGATTATCATTCGAAACAGCTAAATATCCATACTCCACAGGCATTCAGTAGCATGGTAAAGCAGTAAAAATGCTCGGTTATCTTGCAGAATTTTAACTTTTACAAATTTCTTAGGTAAGTATTAAATATAACATAAAATTATCATTAGGAAACATACATTTCAGTTGTAAGTATGTTCAACTGTTTCCTGCATGCTTTGTAAATTATCAGCACTTTGCTTTCTAATGTAAAATATACTTAAATACTCACAGTTTAAAAAAAAAAAATATTTTGAAGCACCCAAATGGACGGAATTAACTTCTCTAGAGGCAGCATATTCCAACATTTATGACAGAGAATATTAACAAATGGTTTAGAGACTCTTCCTCTAGTATTTTTCATTTTTTTGTACATCATATTCCTGTCTGCTCTTGCTAGTTAGATTATGAATATGTTGGGGCATGGATTGTCTCTTATCCTATGTCTGTACAATGTCTAGGGTTGTAGGGCCTCTTCTCAGCTGGGACCTTAAGGCACTAATGCTATAAAAGTATTACTAACAGCAGTAAAGCAGTTCTTTGATCGCACTGAATTTTGAGAACTTAGTGGAGCAATGGTTCAAAAATAAGTAGTGACCTGCCAGAACCTTATTTATCATAGTTCAGCCACAATCTGACAAAGAAATGCAAAGCATTAAATTCCTCTCTGATGAAACACTACCTGTTTAAATGGGTTTACTGGAAGAGTGAATAGAAGGAAATAGAAGGAAAGAAAGAAGGAAAGAAGGAAAGAAGGAAAGAAGGAAAGAAAGAAAGGAAGGAAGGAAGGAAGGAAGAAAGAAAGGAAAGAAAGGAAAGAAAGGAAGAGAGGAAGAGAGGAAGAGAGGAAGAGAGGAAGAGAGGAAGAAAGAAAGAAAGAAAGAAAGAAAGAAAGAAAGAAAGAAAGAAAGAAAGAAAGAAAGAAAGAAAGAAAGAAAGAAAGAAAGAAAGAAAGAAAGAGAAAAAGAGAAAGAAAAAGAAAGTAGAAGAAAGAAGGAGAAAGAAGAAGGAAGAAGAAAGAAAGAAAAGGAAGAAAGAAAAATTCTCATTTAGTTGTAAACAAATGGTTAGCTCTCTGAATATTCAACGATAAACTGGTTGTACATGTAGAATATAGACTGGCTTTTTTCCAGCACTACACAGTCCTAATTAGTGATGTTGAAACTGTGTATTTTTGTAGGTGATTAGATTGTTTCAGGGATCCATACAGGGTTAAGAAACAGTGCAGATGATTACTGATTACGGAAATGTTTACTGGATCTAAATGAAGTGACCCACATAGCTCCTTGGTATCCTCTTACCTCAGAGTACTGCAGAACTTACCCACACAGCAGCTAATGTCACCATTTGTCTGCCCGGAGTAACTTTCTATTTCAGTCTGCTTCTTAAAGCATTTTGAAAGATTTTTTGAGGTTTCTTAGGATTTGCTGCAATAGCAAATTGTCTTACAATCGCAACTGTTTCTATAAACACCTTGTCTTCTTGGATTTTGCCTTGCATTTAAGTTTCAAAGAAGAATGAAACAGAGGATATGGGGGAGCCCACACTACCCAACAGCACTGATAAGCAGTCGGTGGGCACAGAGACGCTGCGCACTGTCCATTCATCCTCTGTGTCTCCTGCCCGCCTCAGGACTGGTGACAGTCCTCCATCTAATCCCGCACAGTTCATCTTGAAAATGCATTATGGGACACATTGTTTTCTGTTCAAAGAAAACGTACTGTGATATTTGCCACTGAATTGCAATGCTTTTTTGCTATATCCAGCAGAGTTTCATAGAAGTCCAAAATCCAGAAAGACTCGAGCTAGCTTGGAAGACCTCGCTAATAGGTCTTGAACTGTGACCGATTGTAAAAAAAAAAAAAAGCAAACTGAAAAATAATTTGGAGTCTGATTCAAGCTGAAAAACCACCATCTAAATATGCCCTTCACCAACATTTTGGACCAAGGGTTTTCAGTTCCTGAGTTTTGGTTCTAGCCTTGCATGCCCATAAGTCTGACTACAGTTTTCAGAATGAGTGTAGCCAGGAACCCAGTTATTAGTCCTATCTACCAACGAATGCACCGTCACAAACAAACAGGATGAAAAGATAACATAACATAAAAAACAAACAGACAAAAAAGGATCATGAGGTACATTTCCAAAATAAACTGATCTTCAAGAGTAAATGCATAGCATCCGTGAAATATGTTCTTCAGAATGAAATCATATCCTTCAAGTGTTTAAGTGAAAAAATGAACAGTCTACTTTTTTCCTGTCTGCCTTGGAAAGAAAACATGCTCATTATGATACAAATAATTTATCAGATAAAACCCATAACAAATAAAAATTAAGCCAACATATCATGTGTAGCAAGAAATAAAGAACTGCAAACTGGTATGCTGCAGTATATAGCAACTCTGGATGTGATCCAAAGTCTCAGAACCACAGAAACACAGCTGACAACCAGGGAAATGACTGAACCACCTTCATTCTCTATTGCCTTATAACAAGCCTCCATTGTAAAATCACATTATTAGAAACTGACTGTTTTCCAGAATGTTAAAAAAAAAAAATGGAGAGAACACAAGCATAATTTTTTAGGGCTCACTTAAGGCAGACTCAGAATGTAGAGGGCTTTCCCTCCGCCCCCCTCCAGTAATTGCTATTTAAAGATCATTTGAATGACCTTCTAGTACATCTTAGCCATCTTTTTATTTACTTGTCTGGTAAAACCCAATCCTTCATCAGGCCAAATAGTCAAAGAGATGGAAAATTTAAACCTTTCCAGCTCCTGAAGGAAAGTTTCTCCCAACAGCTGTCTTGCTTTATGAAAGCATGAAGTCAGTACATCCAATCTCATGCTATCAATCACACAGGCTGACATTTCCTGCAAACTGTGTCCACAAGACAAACGGGAAAAGAGAACCTAAAAGGAACAACAAATTGCCAAAAAGCAGATGGAATTATGTGCTCTTGTTTATATTTGGCTGTTCAAATGAGCCTGGTCTAAATGCCTTCCCCTTCAGAATTATAGCACTAAGCAGTCATTTGCATCACTGCTGAAAACACCTGACACTCGTATTAAGAAATATTGGGTTTAATTGCAGTCCATTAAAATGTGGAAATGTCTTCGGTGTAGGATTAATGATTTAAGTGAACTGTCGGCTTTTAGAGTATTTTTAGGCCCTCCTCCTGCAGATGCAAACATCCTCTTGCTTCCCCCTCCCCTCCCTGAACTTTTGCAAAAAAGGTCTGCCACATGTTTCTCATCTCCTGGCTTTAGGTAAGTAGCATTTAAAATGACTCTGAACATCAAGCATCTATGATTTGTGACTTTCAGAAGAGTGTTTGTGTACACAAAGGGATGTTAAATTGTTGTTTTGACTTTAATCTAAATAATTTTCATTTCCCCTTACAGTGAATATTTTCTACACATACCAAAACAGGATTTTGTTTTTGTCAGTTTTTGTACTTGCACAAGTATGAAGTTACACACTGGATGGAATGCACTGACCGCTGGTACTCGGCTCGTGACTTTACTTGCTATGCAGCTAGGTTTTGCTCCAGACACAAAACGTGCAGCTGGATTTCAGTTACACTGGCGTTTATGTCTACATGTGTGCACACAGAGCAGAATGAGCAACTGTCATTGCTAACAATTTTTAAATCACAAAAAATCAAATACTGTAAACACTGTAAAAACAGATGCTTTAATTTTCTGCAAAATAAATAAATATATAAATCTGCTCCTTGGATGAAAACATCAGTGCAATAGTTTTACATCCTAGGTTATTAACTTGAAATTTCATGACACTCTCTGACAAAATTATGTCAGATAACGTTTTCCCTCGTACCTATAAATAAATACTGATGATAATGCCACAAGAAATTGTGAAAGTGGAGTTGGCCTCAAAACCCAAGAAGTCTGAAAAACAATACTCTCAACAACTCTGCTGTCTCCTAGCTTAAAAAACAATTTTCTGATGTATCCCTTACACTTGGTTTTCTTGTACTTACTTATATATCATTATCTTCCCTCTTCATTAAAATACTAAGAATCAGGACATTCAGAATCAATCAAACACAGAAATCTTACTCAATCAGCTCCGGAGCTTGTAGGTGTGAGCGTTGAGTAGTCTGTAAGTACAGGTGCCAAGTAAGTACCCTTCCAGCTCAGTCAATCAAAACCAAAACAAAGGAGAAAGAGAATGCCTGTTCTTCTTCCACTATTTCCACAGCATGGCGTAATAAATAGCTTAATTCTCACATATGCTTGTTACTTGAAATTGAGCCTGGTATATCCTCAGTTTGCAGATGTACGCTGTATTTACAGTATGCGCTAGATTGTTAGTGTTCAGTTGTTAAAAATGCAGTTCACAGACCAGCTTTAGCTACACCATTAGCACATCTCATTCTTCGCAATATTTAAACACATAAACACAAAGCCTAATGCTTAGCAGACTGCAACATTTAAAAAAAAACATTTTATTTAAGAATTTGAAATATTTTTGTTCAAGATTTTTAACATGCCAGTGCAAATAAACATCTTGTGCTGAAGTAAATTACATACAGAAAGGTAAGCTGCAATGGAGTTGAAATTTGGCTTAAAGCATGGCTTAAAACACTCTTGGAAAACAGGACCAGTCAAGGATTAATGAATCCTTTTCTTTCAAGTAGGTGGCAGTGTCACAGTTTTACCTCAGTACAATTAAATAAAGCAGAGAACAGAAGTTCTGGAAGATATCTGATCACATTTCTCCCTCATGCATTTAACCACATTGGCTACTGATGCAAATATCATCCTTCATTAAAGCTCCTAGTCAAGACTGTTAGCTTCTCAGCAACAACATGACAGCTGCCTGGACTTAGTTCTAACATGACTGACACCAATTTCAAGTTCCTAAAGACAAAGAAGCAACTGAAGGTAGAGTGTGTTTCCCAGGTACCCAAAAGGTTATGATCCTGTGCGTTGGATATATTCAGGGCCATCTTTTTCACTTCTTTGACAGAGGATTATCTCTTATTTTCATCAGTAAGAACAATATTTCATAAAGGAGAATGTTCTGTGATAAGATGGCTGGAGATAGTGCCAAATCGTACAAACAAAACTAGAGAGAGAGAGAGAGACAGAATGTTCCCAAAAGTCATAGATTTAGGAAAGGAAAAACTAAGACACAAAGTAGTAATAATTTGTTTGTTCGTTTAGCCAGGAACCCTACTCAAATTCTGTCTCAACCCCAAGAATCTCAAATAAGAATGAATATCCAGAGAGCACTGAAGACATATTGAAGTAAGAGAAGTTAAATTTAAGCAGTCAGAGAGGCCATGCTTAATGGATAGAAAGCCAATAAATCACCATATACATGGATTTTTTTACTGATCAGGGAAAACTTTTACAAGGAAAAAAGTAGTACAATCCTTTGTAACTCCCATTGCCCAATCAGCAGGAACTTCACAGACAGAAAGAGGAGAACACCTCCACAAGACATTTTTGAAGAAGCCAGCACTGCTCCAGACATCCTCTTTGCCAAACAGTACGGACAAATGCCCAAACCCTGTAGACTCAACCTTTGGCAAATATGTTCTAGAGACAGCAACCAGTCCTGTAGGAAAGTACTTTAGCTGCTTTAATAAAGCTCAAGCATCTGGGATGGTATTAAAAGGAAGACATGTCCTATACAGTTATTTTCTTTCTAAAAGAAAAGCTATCCCAGGCTAATTAAGTGCTATATTTTACTAATTCTTTACAGAAGTAAATAAATGTTCAAACTGTTTGGTTCTTGTTATCAGAGAACAGTGTCCACCTACCTTCTCCTTGCTTCCATTTTCAAACATGTCAGCCAAACTCTAGGAGGGGACTACAGGCTTCCAGATGTCCACAGCTTTGGAACCAAACCTCAAGACACTTGGACATGGAAATTTTGGGAAGTCCATTGGCAACCAATTAGTATGTGTTAACCACCAAATATGTCTGCAAAACAAGGTCTCATGATCTGGGTCTCCATCTGCTGGTGAAGAGAACTACAATCCAAGACCTAGAGCTATTGTATCTCCACAGTTAACAGGAAGTACATTGGCAGTTGTACTTACAAAACATATCAGAGCACTTAAGTCTATCCACAAAAATAGTGTCGAATGTGATTCATACTGAAGAAAGTTACTTTACTATCCAAGACATGTAGTCTGGACAACAGCAAAACCTTATTGTCACAAAAAGCAACACAAACTCCAAGATGCAGGAGGCACAGACTTTTGTTATAAAAATATCCGACCTCTAGCAGAGAGCTTATGCTCAAATTCTCAGAAAATATTTTGAAAAGGTACTTGATTGCCATGCTGCTCAGCTCTCTAACCCATTCATGGGAGCAGCTGGATGCACCCACTGCACCTCACCTGCAACTTTCATGCTGACCCTGCTCATTATTCTGTCTTCTGGCCTGCCCTTTTGTACAAGTAGCTCTCTAGGTAAATCCTATCATTGCAGGCTGACCAACTGGGCAAAACAGGAATAAAGAAGGGAAGTCAGAAAGATTACATTCCCATATTCAGAGAGAAGACAAACCCTACAGTTTTGTTTTGTTTGTTTTTAGAACTGTTGATTAAATCTCTCCTTCCCAACAATATACTTACATACACACACAAAAAAAGAGTGAATAGGAAAAAAAGGGACTATTAGGTGTGTCTCAACACCTGCATTTCTAGATCAGGTCTTACTAGCTGATATAAAAAATAACACTCATTTCTATTTTACTGTATCCTTATCCTAGTAGCCTTTGATCATGCAGAAGCAATTGAAGCATGTAAAATTAGAAAACAGAAAATCTGAGGTAAGAGAGAGAAGTGCATGAGTAGAAAGGTAAGATGAAGAAAATAAACATAGCAAAATGATATCTTGGGAAAGACTATATGATAAAGGCAGAAGCAACTCTCAAACACTGAAAAGGTAGTGGGTGGAGGAAACCATAGAAGAAGTTCAGAAACTGAAGTGGATGGCACTACCAAATGTACAGTCAGTTAGAGTGTGGAGAAAGAACAGTGCAAGGACAGACCAAATGCCAGTGAGGTCTTTGATTATGAACATACTCCTTGGTTTTAATTCATTTGACTTCTGTGGCAGAAAGCCATCTGTTCAGCTGAAAACATGCACATCATAGCAGGCTTTCCAGCAACTCCAGGTTTGGATTTCTTATTCATCTAGAGTATGCTACTGGAGAGGGAATTTGTCTGCAATAGCATAGAGGATGGACAACCACAGATGAAGCAGTAAGCAGATTATATGAAACTGATGAATTCACAGTGACAGTATCACACTGCAGTGTCAAAGCCATCATTAGAATATACCAGGCAAAAAGAGCAAGAGTTATATTTTCTGCTAACTACAAAAATCAAGACCACATGGTGCTTAGAAAGGGAATGTTTTTGACAGAAATGCTGGGGCTAATTAATGACATACTGTAATTAAACACCTTTTTATAATCTGTGGACTCAATTCTGCAAAACTGAGTTTCTCTGACCAATTATATTTCTATAAAACTGACTTAATTTGTGTTAGCCTCTTAAGCCCAAGGCTACACTCAGATGGCACTCAGTGCACATACTGCAACAACAAAAATCATAAGGGTAGAAATTTCACGAGAAATAAAGGAGTTCACAGCTCCTGCCACACACTTTTACAAATTGATAGGAAAAGTGGGCTCAACTCAAATGAATAACCTTTCTTACTACGAAAAAAGAACGGATATTCAGAAACCTTCAGTTCCGGGAAGTTCGTTTTTATCTGAATAGCCCAGGTTTCAATATAGGGCAGCTTTAACTTTTTAATACCTTATTTATGTAAGAACCTACAGTCTAGTCTATACCATGGAAAACACAGGTCCTTTATGCAGTAAGACACATGTAACGTGACACACGTGGACAGAATTAAGTATAAAACTATGACTTACATGAGTAGGAAGCATTTTTCAAGTGAGAAATCATCAGACAGTTCTGTCTGAAATCTTCTGGTCACAGGGAAATATTACTGCCCCCACACTGTCACCCATTCCAGATTCCAGTTCCAGATTCCAGATTCCAGTGCTGTCCTGTCTATATGGATTCATAGCAGGCATCTAAAGTTCAGTTGTGCAAAGCTTCCAGCACTTTCTCCCCAAGCCACACAAGCGTGCACTTCACCTTATGTTTACACACAATCCCAAAGAGGTGAACAAAAGAAAGCGCACAGACAGACAAAGCCAATTCATTGAAAAGTGTTTATGACCTTTTTCTTTAAAACTTAAAGGCACAACAAACTGTAATCCACGTCCATCACTGACTTGTAAACACATTTCATATTAATCCCACAAGAAACGTTCAAGCAATTATGCAAGCATAGGAAGCAATTGCTAATAACTTATTTTTTCAGAAATAAGATCCCAAATTTTCAGAAATAGCTCCCAGTGTAATTGCTGTGAAACTTGAAGAGCAAGAACAGCCACTCTGTAAATAAACAGATTTTACAATTTAAATAAATGGTTATTTTTTCCCTATAAAATAAAGTGTTACCTGATGCCTGAACGTTTCAGATGGCACAATAATTAGGCTTCAATTGCACAAAGAAAGGAACTACTTTGTACTGGTAATGGCTAAACGCTATAACAATTTGTAAATTAAACTGTGCTGTAATTGCTGTAGAGAGTTATACAGTAAGCGAGTCTACAGCAATATCAGGCTAATAAAACAGGGTGACACATTTTGCATTAGGCTACTTTAGGAATTGCAGCTGCTGCAGAATGAAGCATGCATTAGCAGCGCTAAGCGTAACTCCAGTTCCCACAAGCAACACGCTGTGCCTCACAGCACTCCATCTCCAACGCAGTCACCTCTAGTCTGCACCAGCACAGATTTCAGATACCATTATCCAGGTTTCTGTACAAGTAAAGGTACTCATGAGTTTGCTCTCTCCACTCTGGTTCTCACTCCACACTCCCTCCAATTTAATTTGCTAATGGTTTCTTTGACTGTGCTAGCTTTACAAAGCTGAGCACAGACCTAATCGTTCACCTCATTTCAAAACAAAACCAAGCAACATCTGATAGTATGAATTCCACTGTGCTAACTAGACTCACTTCTAATCTGAGCATGCTGAATAATTGGAAGAAAAGAATAAAGAATAGATGTTAAGAATTAAATTACGTGAGGAAAAAAACTAGTATAAGAAAAAACAGCTAGGCAGAAAACAATTTAGCTGGAGATTATCTAGAAAACACAGCTACTATTTTGCAAAATTACAGTCAGAAGTTCTAATTTGCTTAACCGAATACTTTTATTTGTCTTTATTAGAATAAGAATCTCTTAGTTGCTTGGTTGTGCTCATGAAGCTGTTCCAGAAAAGCTGATGTGTTGTTTGGATTGTCTGGCCTAATCAACGATAATGTCTATAATTAAATCAGAATGCTATCATTCAAACATGCTTAATTTAGAATATATTATAGATTTAAAAGTGTAAACAGTGACAAGGAAATAGTGAGCTTAATACAGCAATTAGAGAAAGGGTTTCATTAAGGGTCACTCCAGCATATGGATTCCATTTCACAGAAAATATCTGCCAAAGCCACGCAGAAGCCACAGGGGTTACTCTGTTACCACGGAATGCGAGTGCATCTGATCTTACAATACTACAGGAGAAAGAGAGCGTGTAAATACTTGCTCTCTGATGTCAATGGAAAGCTGTCCACTGAAGCCACTGCAGATCAGCGTAAGAAAAGGAGACAATTCAAGACGTAAAACTATTTCAGAAGTGGCACCGGATCCCTCCTGGTTACTGAAAGCCGCACAGTGCATCTGTTGCTGGGCTGCTCATCGGCGGTGTCAGGAACGTGGGTCGGTGCCACTCTTAGCTGAGCAGTTAAAATTCTCCTTCCCTTCAGCGACAGCACTGAGGAAGCACGCGTGCCGTTCTCAAGCCATGCGCTTTTTCAGTCTGCCATGAGCGGCGTTAGAAGGGCCTTCCTGACAGCATCCTTCCATACCTTCGTCACATTTCTTTCAACGTCAAGTTTTACATTTTTCATTGTTTATTTGAAACACAAACAAAAACGGGAATAGGGAAGCTAGAAAACGTTGCAACATGTGGCTTCTTTGTATAGCAACCGACAGCTCTAACAGGATACGGACCCCAAATCAACTTTTCTACAACCTCTTCCAGTCCGAGCATCAGCATTTGCCCCGTGCTAGTTACAGACAACCTCTCCTCCTTAACACACCACAACCCGTTAAAAAGAAAACCGAACAAGCCGCAGAGCCCTAGGTGCCCGGCGCTGCCCCACCGGCCCCACGGCCGCGCTCCCCGGCCCCGCGCTGCCCAGCGCCGCTCTCGGGCGCCCCGCGGTGGGCACGGAGCACGGAGCACTGCGCATTGCGCGCTGCGCGCCCCCGCCCCGCTCGCGCCCGTCCGCACCAGCGCTTGGAGACGGGAGATCTGCGAGGAGTGCGGCTCCTGCGTCCAACCCGGCCCTGCAGGGCGCTCCCACAGTGCCAAGTGCAGGGTCGTCATTGATGGAGGAGGTTCAGGTGCACCGAGCTAAACCCGATTTGGCATTTTAGCATTGAGGTGCTGGGATGCTGACGCTCCTTCTTCTTGGAAAAGGACCCTTTTCTCAAGATTGCTAGACCAAAGTTTAGCGTTCTATTTGAAAAAAAAAAAAAAAAAAAAAGACCCGACGGGCACTTCACGCCAGGTAATGGCACTAATTCCGTATTCAGCCCCACTCCGGAGCAAAGCTCCCCGCAGGCACAGAGCTGTACCCGTCTCCTGCAGCCTCTTCTGCTGCACGGCTCTCCGAATCCTCCACGCTCAGATCCTCTTGGGTCCCCAACCCCTCCTTTCCCACACACGAGGAGCCTGACTGCCGAATTCCCTCTAAGTAGTTCTAATATTGGTTTGGAACAGCACTTAAAATGAGATGATACTAGCTCATTAGAGTTTGTGTTTCCAGGATGTTTTGGGATTAGTGGTTAAAAAAAACAGTCTCAGAAACAAGCTGGAGCAACTGCTGTGTATTAAAACAGGATGGAAAAAGTTATTCTATTGATGCCAGCTATGTTAGTCCACTGGCTAAATGATTAATGTTGATAATTCCTCTCCAGCAGACTCATTAAACCTGGACTTATTTTTCTTGCAGACCTTTGACATTTCCTACTTTCTTAATATCAGAGGTAATGACAGTGGCGTGATTATATACTTATTCCTTTCCACCTTCAAGCAGTTTTCTTTGGCAAGAGTTACTTTTTAAGCAGAAAACCTGCACACGAGTATTCATTCTTTCCCAAAAACTGTTACAGCTCCATTAGCAATACTAAATGGCAGCGCCCGAGAGGAATGCACAACAACTCCCCTAAAAACTGAATAGTCAAGGTATTCAGAGCAATACCTTGAGAACGATATTTTCTACAAAACTGCAATTTATAATGGTTAGGGGGTTACTGCCCCCTCCCCCTGCGTTTCTTTTAGATCCTGTTGTCAAAAAATGTCCAAGTTAAACAAAGAAGAAATTACAGAATGAATCTGGAGCTTAGCCTTGAAGAATTAGGTTTCACTCTAATTGAGATCATACGCTGCATGTGCAGTTTTGGCACATAAGCCATATTAATCAGAAACTCTTTAATCGTGGATAATTTCTCCTGTGTGTGCCAGATCGGGCATTCTGCTGCTGGCCCAGCTTCTAAGTCTGTTTAAGAGTCCACCTTTGACTTCATAAACACCCGCTTACAAAATTGGGGTCAACTTCCTCCTATAAAGGTATGCTGCGCTGGCGCTAAAAAAATTCCCTTAATGATTAAATTGCATCTCATATGGAAATAAAAATGTGCAGATTCCAAAGGAATGACTATTTCTAGTGATTACAATTTGCGTTGGAAGTAGCCCTCACTCAAGCCTGTCTGTGAAGTACACAACAGATGAAAAGCAGGGAAGATGATCCAATAGCCACAGTATGAAATTTGATGACTGCTCCGAGCATCATTTAATCTACTGTTATTATACTACTGCAGAGATCCAAGTCCAGAGAGAGTAAACAGGGCACAAAATAGTTTTGTGCGTTCCATTTACGATGCAATAGGCAGAGTGAGTAGTAACATCTCCTGGATTTTCATAACTTTTCTATAGGAGTGAAGATGGAACTTGCAAAACAGACAGTGAGGTGCCCCATAAGCATGGATGAAATCCTCTTCCCACCACACTAAAGTAAACTGTGAAATTTTATTCACTACAATTTCAGTGGAACCCACAAACTCATTCCAAACATTTGGCTGTTTTTGCAATAAAAAAATTAACTGCATTCCTCCAACTGAAAAATGCTATTGCTCGCATCACTCACGCCTTTTATTAGATTGTCAGAATGCTTAAAACTTTAATATTTGCAATGAATATATAGAACCGTAAAACTTGGCTGAGATTTGTCATAATGCACAAGCAACCTTGTATAATAAATGGATCTTTCCATACATTTCTGCACCTGTAGGTTCAAAATGAGCTTTTGTCTCCAGTGCTAAATTTCATATTTAAGCTACTCAACAGTGTGACACCCATGAAAGATAAAATTACTACTCCAGCATTACCCTAATACAAATTTTAAAGTAGTAAAGCAAAACAAATTGCAGCATAATGTATAAACATTTTCAAAGAATAAATTAAGGGAATCCTCTTTACCCAAGCATACCACTTCCATGAAACATCATACACTCTGCACTAATGTCCAGAATTTATTGTAATGGTGACTGCTAGACTTTCCATTATAAAATTTCCAGCTTCAGACACCCCTCCATCTTTCTACAGCTCTATTAACTAGCTGCAGCCTGCCTCATGCATCTTGTGTCCCTCTTCTCCCGCACTTCTCTACAGCAAAACATTGTGTTCTCTGTCTCTCTTCACACATTGTGATCCATCTTCCTGTCTGTATTTCATGGAAGGAGGCTGTTCCAAATGCTAGTTTGTTCTTATTTCAACCTTGTAGCTCCACAACATTTTCAGCAAGGAGGAAGAGCCAGTTGTAAGATTATGCTGGAAATCCAGAAGCTGCCAAGAGGCCTGTATGGCAGGCAGAGGCAAAGTGGGAATGAGAGGAAAACAAGGAGTTGCTCTAATGCTATCCACTTATTTTGCTAGTTGCTTTTGTGTCTTTATGTGGCTACAATTTGCAGGTGATTTCTGCAAGCATTTGGTACGTTTAGCACATGTAATTCTGCTCCTTACCAGGTTTACCATGCATTTTAATAGGAGACATAGACCAGTGGTACATATTTATAACAAACGAGCAAACTGTAGGTGTAATGACAGCTGCAGTTTAACCTGTTGGGCAGCTGAAGACCATGCAACAGTTTGCTCACTTGAAAAGTGCAAGTACTTGTGGGCTGAGATAAGGATGGTTTAATATGGAAAAAAAAAAAAGAAGAAAAGAAAAAAGAAAACAATATAAATGACGGAAAGAATAAACATAGCAAGTGATGCACAATGCCATTACCACCAGTTGACCGATGCCCAGCCAGTCCCCAAGCAGTGGCAGTCCCCGTAGCCAGCCCCCCCTGTTTTATTGCTGAGCATGATGCCATTTGGAGTGGGATACCCTTGTGTCCAGGTTGGGTTGGCTGTGCTGGTTCTGTTCCCTCCTGCTTGTGCATTCCCAGCCTGCTGGCTGGCAAGGTAGCATGAGTCCTCAACTAAGTGTAACCAAAACATCAATGTTTATCAACTTTATTCTCATCCTGAATCCAAAAAACAGGACCACACCATGAAGAAATTTCACTTTATCCAAGCCAAAACCAGGACAACAACTTAAGAAAACTTCAAATAGTGCAGGTTCCTTAGAAGGATTTCCTATGATTACATCTTTCTTCCTATTTATATTGCTCTAGAAGAAATGCAGCAAAATTAAACCCTCACAGCTTCATGAGGTGCACAAAAATCTACCTCATGTATTTCAGTCACTGTCTCACACCTTTCTCTGAAGAAGCAAAATACAATTTGAATGGAAAAATGCTTCTTGTTATGAACACACAGTATTGTAAACTCTTCAGAAAAAAAAAACCAACAGTAGTATGGAAAAGTGGGAATGAATGCTTCAATTTTACCAGTTTACCGAGACTTCCAATTAAAACTAAGCCTCTGTCAGGCTTTTCTGGAGATCACTCTCTCATGAAGATAATTTTTTTTTCAAGATAACAAAAACAGACCAAAAAAAAGTGTAGCTACCTCTACCAGAGAGCTTCAGTCAGTCCCCAGTGATAAAACAGTGGCAATTCTTGCATTTTATGAACACAGCTATGTTCTATTAAATCTACTTCCTTTTTCAACTGCTGAACTGCATTTCCATCTGAAGCAGGATTCTCATTATGGCTACATGGAGATTCAAGGAGACTTAGAAGAATTCCTGCATATTACGGAGGTTACCAAAAAAACCAACCAACACCTCTAAATATCTAAAAGTTTCAATATCCTTCAGTGGAGGACAGGCTGTGAAGCAACTACCAGAGGCATTTGTGGTCCTTGCATGGAATGTGAGAAATTCTGAGGAAAGAGTGTGAGGTTTTCATGCTCTCTCTTAATGCTTTTCTAATGGCAGAAGCCTCCAACCAGAAATAAGCAAGTCTGCTGTCCCAGACAGTTCCAATGTTTCCACAAGGAAATGGGAAAGGAATGAGAATGTAGAAAAACCCGTAAGGATGGCAGAGGACAGAGAGAGACCCACAACAGGATCTGCTCACTCAGGTAACGTGGAAAGGGTGCCATCCCCTTCTGACTACTTCAGGTCGTGTTCCAGATGCCAACAGCTGAGATCTCTCCCAGATAATCACTGAATGCTAATACCATGGCAGATAGATCAGAAGCAGAAAACGTACTCAGTTACTCTTAAAAACAAAGTCAGGTCTCAAAGTCAAAACCAAATTACCTCACCTCAGGAAGTGACTGCTCATCAGCCAAGTCATGGCGGCTGTCTGTGTGTTCTCTCTTGGCCTGCAGAAAAGGTAAGGTAGTGCCACTAGGTGCAAAATCTGAATTAGAACTGTCTGAATAGCATCATGTTTTGCTATGGGCCAAGAAAATTAAAACTGAGGATACCATAGATCATCTGAAACACTGACTTGTTAAATCACAGCAATTTTATTACAGGTTGCAACCATGAAAACTCTGTAAGTTTGTGCAGCCTGGTGAAACTGTGTTGTTTGGTTGGTTGTTCTCTTGTTTAAGAGTCAGGAAAAGAGATCTCTCAGACCTTTGACAGATGCTGAATTTGAAGTTTAAGTCAGACCAAGGATCAGGTAGGACTTCAATCAGTACTTTTAGAATGATTCTCTTTTGACCCCTGATTTCAGAGCAGCTTAATGCTGTAGTGAAATTCAGGCTTCATTAAAAAACCTGGGAATGGCTCAGGGAGATATCAGACTACAAATGGGTAACTTTTATAACTGCTGAGAATTGCTGTGCAGCACAAGCTTGCAGTCTGACTGTTGAAGCCCATTTTGTATATTTACAAGCTCAGTTTCTGCATTTTTTCTTCACCTAAAAGCCTTAAACCTCATTTATTTCAGAATGGTTTTAGCATGACATTGGCATTTATTAAACATTATACTTTTTCTAAACGTTATGAAATTTGCTGTCTAAATAACAAAATTCAATCCATAGACTCATTATTTGGAATCAAAGAGAAACTCATCACAGACAGCTGTGCTTATTAGTAATTTCTTAATATTTAATACAACAAAAAAATATAAAGACTGAAATCTTTGACTAATTGAAACCAATGGAAGTTCTACCCGGATTTCAGCAGGACCGAGGTATCACTGATGAAATTAGGAAAGCCTTTGTCAATGGATGTAAACTAGTAAAATGTGCCCTCTGGAAGAATGTTAACTTCCAAGTCTCTTGTCAGATAATGGCACCATTCACCAGCAAGAATGACATGTTTAATCTGATGGATTGAACATCCTTTAATCCTTCCAGCTATCCATTAAACTGTTTATTCTCAGTGTAAATTGTTCCAGCCATAAATTTACACCAGCTGAAGTGCCTATCGTGCTGGTTTATGCTCAGCCACATCCACAATTTTTGTATTATCTGACACACATCTACAGATTTTCAAAGTAAGCTTGTACTGTCTAAATTTTAAATCCTTAGGCAGGCCAAATTAAAGCTTCATTTTCCAGTAGGAGTATTCCAACATTTAGGAAATGCAATCTGTTTTTAAGAGGCGTGCTTCTTATGTTGCACCTCAAATGCTTGTGCTCTGGCATCTCCAAATTGGAGGAATTTAGCCAAAAATCTTGTTGTAAATGCTTCTGTTTGTATTGCTCTGGGCTGAAGCTAGCGTTCACTAAAGTTAGCATGATTCTGGACCGCATTATTTGGAGAAGATTTACAATGCAGTCACATTAACAGTCCATTATATGGTGAGAGCAAGGCAAACATTTCCTTAGCACAAACTACTGGAAAGATTTCTAGAGAAGTCCAACAGTGCTCTTCTTGCCTTTCTCCTTTCCATCCCTAGGCCACAATTAACCTTTTTCTTTCCTGTCTATGGGATTTTTGCCTGCCCTGCAGGGCCACACACCCCTGTTAAAGTTAGGGCATTAACACCCCTTCTTGATTCAAGATTTCAGCTCTGTTATTTTGAGTGGTACTGAGTAATAATTTTATTACAATTTTTTTCCCATCTATTACTCAATGTACTTGTCAGGAATTTTGTTGTGTGTTGTTGACTAGAAGTAAAGCAAACTTGAATGTTAATAGGAAACTACATTACTCTCCTTTTCTCTGACTTAGAAGCAGCATAAGAAACAACAGTGATGAATGCACCGAATTCATCTCACGTTTTGAGGCCAGTCTCTGATACTTCATGTCCTCTGTCACAATCTGCTGAAGGGCATGACATTTCCTAAATGTCAGACTCGAAAGCATGGTATGTTTGCTGATCAGTGCAAACATGCAGTCTATCAATTTGCACGCTGTACGCTTGCATGATAACAATATCGCAGACAGCATGAGCCAACTACAGTTACCAACCAGGACAGCAACTCTATCCCAGCTATAGACTGATTTTTTATGGAGCAAATCTCAGATTCAGCTCCTGGCAACTGACAGTGGCAGAAGTTCTATGCAAAATCTGGGCAGCAGAAAGCCCAGGTGCCCTTTGAGTTCTGCTCCTTACCTGCTTTTCTTTTTACATCACATTCACCCAGCACCTTGCTTGCCATGGTCACCAAATGTCCTGCATGATTCACTCTCTACCAGGTAGAGGGCTACTGACTCTAAAGGAAACATTTTTGTCTTAAAGTCAGTGATGCTTTGCAATCATATCTGTCTGGAAGATTTCAGCAGCCTGAAGAGGAAACAGATTTTTGTGGTTTATTGATGATTTATCAGTGAAATATTCAGCACAGTAGTTGCAAAATGTGCACCCAAGTGCCAGCTTTTTGTATTAAAGCATGCTTTTGTCTGTAAATCTGTTTCAGAAGTGTGCTCGCAGTTTTCATCTAATACTGTGCTAATGAAAGGTAGAGGTGTTAAATATAAAATCCAGCTCTCATTTTGAATTATATGTGGAAACAAAGTTGTTGCTTCATATGGCGATCTCCTTCACCATTTTTTTTTCATATAAAGCTCTGATTTTCAGTCCTTCTATTTCTAATATTGGCACTAAGTTAGGATTAGAAGCAAAGTTAGCAGAATTGTTTTGCTTCACTTCACAGCATTTCAGAGTTAGCTGCATTTCACATTGTTTTCCTTTCTCTGAATTGGTTTGTTGATTGGGAACGTTTCTACAGAGCATCAGGAATCACACATTCCTTACTGTTCATTGTTTTACTAATGTGCAGCCTAGCCATCCACTTCAGGCCTTTTTCTTCCCATTTCCTACCACACTTCCATTTTTTGATAGAGAAGTATTTTTTTTGTTGTTGTTTAATAAAGGCTTGATTATTTGCTAGTTTGGGGATGTGTCTTTTTCAAATATACTGGCACATTATGCAAGGCTTTGGAAAGAAAACATTACTCCGAGACACAATTTTAGCAAAGCCTGTAATTTTCTATATCCCTTTTCCCTCAATTCTCTTTAAAATTGCAGTGAAGATGTTGACATTTAAATTCGATCTTCCTTTTGGATTTTTCCAGCTCCACCTTTATTAACTCCTTCCTAAAATTATCATGCTTATATCTGTACGATATCAGCCAGGTCTTTTTGCAAGAGAACTGCAGAGTTAGGAAAGCTAAATTTGACTTTTGAAAATTTCCAATTTTTTTCAAACGCACCCCAGGGGGAATAAAACACAAAGCAGCACCTAAAAGTTGAAGCTCATATAAAGCATCATCAGTGGGTTAAAATTCTCTTTCTGGAAATGGACACGTTATGTGCTAACCACGAAACCATCACTGTTTAAGAGAGAACAAAAGCTCTCCAACTCCAACTGATTTAAAGAAAAAAAAAAAATCCTATTCCAAATTATCTTAGTGGTTGAAGCTGATGATAAGTATTCCACATCAGTACTGCCTAATTTCAAATTTCTGCGTTTGCAACAAATGAAGACGTTACTCTCCTCATATCAAAGTTCAGCACATGCAAGAGCATTTGATATAACCTACATCTAGCTACTAACACCTCTGTGGGATGAGAGTTCATTTCAAAAAACAACCTCCTTCTAGTCTCACTTCCCACTCTATTAAAAAACCCCAGCTGCACTCTATCTAAGCATTTAAAAAAAAAATCTTAATTGTTATTTTTTAAGTTATCTCATCGTGGTGGCTCTCTGGCATGCCATCAAGCAACAGAGATATCCTGACTAATGCAATGTGTTTGCTTCTAACAGCTGCAGCTTTCGTGTTGAAAAAGAAAAAGCTTCCAAAAAAAAAAAAAAGTTGATTAAATAAATTTGCAAAACTGACAGAAGTTATACTTTTCTGTAACATCTCTTTTAAGTGGTAAATGCAGTTCAGATTAATGTGGGGAGTGAATATACGCTTAACAATGTAGTCTTCCATGTTTGGGTTTTATCACCATCTACATAAGAGTCCATGAGGAATGCATACAGCCCATGTGACAAACACTACTCCTCTTGCAGGCTCTGGAGCAATCAAAAAAAAAAAAGACAATAAATTGGGAAGGAAGTGCCTGTTTTTTTCTGATAAATATTGTTTTTTTTCCTGTCAAATTTATCAAATTATTTTTCTGATAATACCATTATGATAAATAACACCCTACAGTATGGATATATATAAGACTAGTATATATATCAAATATATGTAGTAATTCTGTAGTAGCATTACCAGTGGACTTGTGTGACAAGTTTCATTTTTAACTTAGAAACGTAAAAGACAAACTGGGAGAAATGTCAGGCGTGAGGATGAGCAATGCACAACCAGCAATAAAGATGGCAACTGCTGCTAAAATCCCCAATTATTTACACTGAAAATCAGGATGCTGGAAGAGAAGCTTATTAATCTATTCATTTGAAATCGTTCGTGTTTGTTTGTTGTTTTTGTTTTCCTTATTTTATATACATACTGTTCACTGTTTGTATTAGCCCAGACAAAGATGCACAGAGATGATGTATAGAAATGATTCAGATTGTTTCCTTCAGGCTGGCACCCACGCAAGCCATTGCTTTGAGGGAACTGAAAAATGCAAAGCGAATTTTAGTCCAACATTGTCCAGTTTGGAGATGAAGCACAATAAACCAGGAAACGTCAGTACTTTTTCCCCCCACAATCTGAAATTCAAAAACTAGGTAATATTCTCACAAACCTAGGGCCCAAACTGGACTTGGGCTGTTTCCAGTGCATATTTATACAATTGCTCCAGCGATATTGAACAAGAAACATTAAAATAGTGAAACCAGCCCTTCCCACAGTAGTATGATCTTACAGAACTGGGTGGACTTCCAAGGCTTTGGAGTACTGGTTTGGCTGAGAAATGCTTCCAAAAAATCAAAAGTTTATCTGAATCTCATCCAGGTCACTGACTGACTGCATCAGAAATGTTCTAATGACTGTTCTGGGTTGGGGTTTTTTTTGCCATTACATCTGTAGCCTCTGGTACCTGGTGCCATGCTGTAAACAGCAGCACTCCACACAACTGTGTATTTGCAGTTCCAACCAAGAGCAGAAACAGGTGGCATCTCTCCACAGCAACGCTAGCATGAGGAAGTTTACCACAAGCTAGATAGCATCTGTGAATTACCTGCCTGCAAAGCCTTGTTCCACAGGGCTAGATCATGAATTACAAGCATGTAATGTTATCTCACTGTATGCTACAGAAGGGGTTGGATGGGCAGCTCACTTTGAGTAGCTTCACACAGTGGACTGTTCTAGGATTCACGTGCTGCTTCCATAACACTGCTCTTCTACACGGAGACAGGAGTGTAAGACTGATATGAATTATACATCAACCTGACTGTTCTAAGGGTAAATGCAAATACCAGCCAAGAACAAGGCCTGTACATGTTTTCAAGAGTCTGCTTATGGACAAACAACAAAATATTTATTACTGCACTGACGCTTACATTCGAGAGATTAATAAATATTTCATCCAGAGAGTTTATTATTTTGGTAGGCAGCTCTGCAAAGACACCAAGAAGTCCTGCAAATAGAACCTTTGTGAGAGTTTGTTCACTCTTTCCTGCATGTAACACCTCAGATAAATCCGCACACCAAGTGGAGATGGACCTAGAAGAAATCTGCATGTTGCTGTTGAATAAAACAGCTCCTGACTATGACTATGGAAGCATCCAAGAGCATTGAGTAGTTCTGGATGTCCTGAACATTCACAGAAATCTTTCTGATGCATCCAGATTTCTCTCTGTTTAACTCAACCCAGATAAATACAAAGTCGCACAGTTTTGCCAATACACTGCTTTTCATTCAGTGGGACACACTGGCATACCCACTAAATTCTAAAACAACATTGGATCCACTGAGCAAAGCAAAAAGATTTATATTTCAGTCCCTTTCCAAATTTCAAGGAAGCACTATTCGTCAGCATAAGATATACCTCATCATGAGCATAAGAACTGAACAGAGAGCACTGTTGCACACTGTAACTAATGCTTTATGATTGATACCTAGGTATTGACAACTGATTTTTAAAACTCAGATATTTTACAGAAAAAGAATATTTCTAAAATACTATTGCCTACCTATTACAAATGACTACATGGAGAAATTACAGTAACTACTATTTATCTACACTGTGCCTTTGGGACAGATACAGCAGTGGGTCCAGCTGAGAGAACAGACCGCAGTGGCCCCTTGGCTGCTGGAACAGCATGTAGGGCCAAAAGCTGAAGGTGCTGCTTCTCTTCTCCTCCGTGATACTAGGCCCATATACCAAGCAAGTCACCCCTGGTTTTCAGGGTCCCCTACTGGTGTGAGAGGTGCCCTTCCCCTCACCCAGACATCTCTGCAGCGTTTCTTGTTGGAGCTAGTGCCCCAAGACTGGTTCGTTCCTCATAGCCAGTCCACATGAGGGGGTTTTCCTTTCTTACCACAGGGGGAAAAAACAAACCCAAGAGTTCTAGAGAAGGGTACGAGGCCCTGCACAGGTAACGGCTACAATTAAACTTTGATTCCAGGCACAATTAACAGATTGATGTCTGTATTTATGTGTCTGACAAAATTACTGATTGCTTTTAATATTTAATCTACTCATTTATTTTGCATCTTATCATTTTATATTTGTGCTTTAATAGGTTATAATTACGTTTTAGTTTTTATATATGTTCATAGTATGTTGGGTTCGTTGTGGCTGCCATGTCAAAGGGCCGGAGCTCAATGCTACATTCCAGATTTTAGCACTGGAAGAAAAGTTAAAGGCTAAGATTCAGACAGAGTTCAGTTTTAGTCTTTTCTTAAAGTGGCCCGTGGTTCAGCTGGCATTATGAGTAGCATACCCCACACCATTTATGAATTAAGCCTGAATATAACTGTTTATTTACTCCTTGCTTCTGATCTCAGATTCTGTTATCCAATCCATATGGAATTCCCTTTTCTACCAGCAGTAGCTGAGATCCTCCACTAACTGCCATCTGCCTTCTCATTCCCTCCAAGTCTAATAACTACAACACACACATGGCTAGGCTTGCTTGCTCTGCTAGTTCATTTAATTTTACCTACTCACTGCCAAACGAAACACCATTTTTAGTCACATAAAGTTAAAAGAGTGACATGAGCAAAAGAGGAAAAGAATGGTTTTACTCACTTTGGGTTTGTATTTTTGGTAAGACATATTTTTGCAGTCTTGCATGTTCAGCAGTGATTTTACTTTTAAATTGTCTCAAAACAAGATTATTGCAATGCAGTTTGAAATGGTACTGAAAAAATCATTAATTGAGTCTTTGAATGAAGGGGAACATCTCAGAAATCGTACTGCTAGCGAGAGATGACTCGGAGAACTTCATTCCTAAGTATTTGGGAGAAAGGACTGGGGAATGCATTCACATTTACCAGACACTTAAGTGACTACTGAGCACAGGCAGCATTTAAACAGCAGGAAAACAAAAGCAGTAAATCACCTGCACTATGACTAGCACTGCTGCAGCAGACTAGGTCAGTTCTTCATAGTACAGCGGGGCTTACAAACTCAGTTAGACATGCCAGTGTACAGCCTTGAAGCTAAGAAAAATTAATGGAGAAAACCTGCATGCCACCTACTCCTAGTGATGTTAGTATCAGTGCTGAAGAACAGAAAATTGATTCCAAAACCGCAGCATCATGTTTACACACAGAATACTGAACGTGTCATTTTCAGGAGACTAACTTCAAATCACCTCATCACCATCACGTATACAATTTGAGGTTTAATTTGAAGTACGCAAATACATTCTCTTGCATATCAGAAAAAAATCAGCTGGTGTGCTGACATGGATGCAAAACATCCTTGTCCCAAATGTATGAAAGGTGATTCGTGATTGCAAACAAATGTTCTCTTATTTCCTTTTCTTTGTGGAATGCATCTGAACACCTGGAGAGCTGGTGCTCCTGCTTTCTGCCTAACTCTTGTGCAACATGGGCTTTGCAGAATCACAGGCTGCCTCTACCCCTTCATTACATTCCAGTAGTAACCCAGGCTTCCATGGATTTCTAAACTAGTCGAATGAGTTTGTCCTAGAGGCCAAAATAATGACCAATCTGCCCTTGTCATTTTTGTCATTTCAGGAATTATATCATTGCAAAAGGTCAGTTCTCACACAGGCTAATCTTCTAAACAGTTCCCTGCAGGGGCATTAATATTTCTCGTGGGCTGTTAAATATTTGGAACACAACCCAACATATGGTCATAAGTAACAGGTGATGACCAGATATGCCTGGGGACATAAAAGTTCCCATACTATCCTCCAGAAAATACTATATTGCCTGTTAAGTAGTCAGTACTATTTGCAGTGCTTTCTCTGGGGCTTTTTTGTTCATTTCTTACTTTAACCTCCAACCAGTGACTGTTGGGGAATAAGCTGAATTCAAATCCATATTCTGTTCAGAGAGCTTACTCTGTTTGGTGACTTGAGATATTCCTAGCGCTAGAGTAACAGTATTATTCTCAGTATTATTGAATTACTCTTTCACAATAATCACAATTTTTAGGAAGAAAAAAGACTGTTTTCAAAAATGCAACTTAAAACAAAAAAAAAACAACAGGAATTATGTACCAAAGCAACATCATATTTTAACATTTGTATCTTGATACGGTAACTAAGAATATAGTAAACTCATGCAAGCTGTTTAAAAAGCACAAAGAAAATAATACTAATTCATGTTAAGGCATGCACTTCATTGTAACAATTGCCATATTTTCCTATTCTGAAGTGAAGCAAGACAGATTTTTGTCTTGCATTGGTAACAACAGAATGCTATCCATTTCATCTCACATTCACACTTTAAGCGACTTCTCTCTAAAAACTGGGGAGTTATTTCCTTGTTATATCATTGATAATGTCTAGAAAATTCACTTCTTAATTAAAAACTGCTTGTTTCTGTACATTTGTAATAAATGGAAGATGATTTAGAAATCTCATATATTTTGTCAGGAGAAAGTTGGCAATTTCAGTACCGAAAGCGCATTAATGTAGGCAAATTGATAATTAGCTTTTGTGAGAATCCAGATATGGGTTCGATACTGAAAAAGGTCTCTTCAAGTGAGATGAAATAGGAAGCAAACCAAAATAAGTACTCATAGGCATTATCAAATTCTTTCACTTGATATGAGCATCCTTTCTAGCACTGTGCAGTTATGTCACCGCTGCTGCTGGGAAGGCATTCAGAAGCTGCCTAGGTGGGTCTGTGTTTGTCTGCAGATGGGCACGATTTGTCAGCATCCTGTGGAAAACAGGATTCGAGGAGGAAACTTGAGGCCACAGAAAACACACTGCAATCTGCTGATCCATACATGAAATGCCAATTGACAGTAGTAAGTGACATGTTGTTAACTACTAAGAGAAGTACAAACAAGAGGCAAATTAATAGATAACTTGGTGTCATGCTGAAGGAGAAGAAAGGGTTCTGTTTTTCTATAAAGTCATTCTGCTAAGGGAAGGGATCCTGATCTGTTGTCATTTTTAACCACATTTCTCCCTGTTTTTTCACTGCACAGACTCACATCTCAAAACAAGGTGTAAAACGCAACAGCTGAAGTGCGTGGGGACACTTAGTTCTCTGTGTCTGAAGTTAATACTTCCATAACATAAATGTAATAAATCCTAATGCAGTCTTACTCATTTTCAGGTGTTCTTGATGACACAGGTCCATACGGCAGCCCATCTACCTTCCCCTTCTTGAGGCAGCTTAGGATTCCAAGCCCAATCTTCTTGTTGCCCACAGAAGAGAGGAAGCCTGGCTGTCTCATCCACACTGATTAAGAACAGGTTTGGGTCTGACTTCACAAGTGTTTTGCACTCAGAGCTTCAGCTGAAATCAATGGTAGCTGAGGTAACTCTGTGTTTTTTATACATAGGTTTCCTGTAAAGGTTTACAACAATTATTTCTTTCCATCTCTTTGCATTGTTCCCAAAATATATATATTTTTTTTAAACATCCAGGGGAAAAAAAAGAAAAAGTCAAACACGTGGAAATCTTCATAGCATCTCAAGGGACAAGAACATTGCAGAAAGCCAAATATCAGACTTTATTTATGTGAGAACTACTCAAAATGCATCTACAGTTTTAAATGATGGATAAATTGGAAATGCATAATCCTGAAAATAAAAATAAAAGTGTTGAGAATATCTCATCAACTGTTAATCCTACTGGCTTTGCGTGAATTACCATACTGATATGAAAACTTAACTCCCCATGTTTTTTGATTTTGTGGGTTTTTTTAGGTTGGTTAGTTGGGATTTTGTGGGTTTTTTTTTGGTTGTTTGGGGTTTTTTTCTTGCTGGTTTTTTGGTGGATTTTTAAAATTTGTTTGTTGGTTTGTTTTTAATGTAAGTGCTACCTACATGTAACTCAGGCATAGAGCCTAGGCCAATTCTTCTGCTGTCTTTGGCAATCATTGCGCTGAAATTTTTATCTTTATTCTTGCTGAGGTTTCTGTCATTCCCAGTGCAAGTTTTGGGCTCTGTACTCATTGAGCACTGACTTCAGAAACTGAAATTGTTCTGCAAGACGTTGTCTCTGTAATCTTTACTTCTAACAGAAGGCAAAATTTGATACTTCATAGACTATGTTATTAGAATAGTCCTATTCACTCTTACAGTATGTCTGAACAACATCCATAACCACCTGTTAAATTACTCCCTCATCACAAGAAGAAAGTTTCCCCAGGATCTTCAAACACTGTTTATAAACTCTCAGAATTGTCATTAATATTATTAATATTAGGCTAGGGGATCACATACGAACTGAGCTAACTTACAAAGCAGTAACTGAAAACTAATGTTAGATAACATTCTGTGTGGAAACGTACATCTGTATGTCAGGCATTCAGATGACAGAAGTCCTGAGCTGACAACCCAGGCCCCCAGATGCACTTCTGCCCTGTGAGAAGGCTGCAATTCGCAGCTCCTTGGCTGCAGTACAGATAGCATTGCCTTGGTGCAGCAACTGAGCTGAATGAAAGGCTCTGTGTATGTGTGGGGAACATAAATTCGATATTAATTATTAATTTTGACAAGTCTGAATGCCTTAATAATGTATTATTTTAAGCTGCAGGGTTTTTAAAAAGCCATTGAGGCTAAAACAAGCTGACTTTGCGGCTTGGACTCTCATTCCTCCACATATACCAAAATGCACAGTGACAACAAAATGGGTTGTGACAGACTTTGGCAAGAGCGGTCTTGTTGTGTATATTTAATAAAGGGTTGATAAATACAATGTTTAAAGTATAAGGTTTGGAATATATCAGCCAGAAAATGCTATGCGTTAACCAACCTGACACACAGGGCAATTTAAATTAATGCTTGCACAAACTGACTCATTTGTTGATCCCCTCCTGCCTTAGTACTTGCAGTAACATAGTACCAGTGCAGGTGACATTATTTCTTAAATACAAATGTAGAATTGGTGCAGCAAAATGTATCACGTACTAATCCTACTTGATTCTGGGGATTATGGGAACTATGTTAGATTTCTACCATGGAGCAGCCAGCTGTGAGGTAAAACTGCAGGTTTTATCTGAAACTAGCAGGAATTGAAAGTCAAGAACTAAACATGGCACTGAAATAATAATGGACGTATTTTAAAACTGAAATCAAGTTGCTTCTTCTTTTCATTCTATGCAACTTCTGAAAGATTTTCAAAGTTGATTAGTCAGATTTTTCATGTTACAATTTGTAATATCACAGTAGACTAGAAAGTTCTCATCTCCAAGAACAGTCACAATACTTCCTGTTATCTATACTACCTGTTATCTTTTACCTTGAGTGTCGTGATGATTGGTTTGGGGCTTTGGGGCTTTTCTTTTTTTTTTTTTTTTTTTTTTTTTTTTTTTTTTTTTTTGGTGTGTTTGTTTGGTTTTATAACCAATAGGAAATACAATCGGGTAACATGTATCAAGTCACACAGTTCAGAAATTCAGTCCCAGATACATAGAGGTATTTTAACAAATTTGGTGTTATCTGACTAGAAATGGAGAGAGAAATTTGGAGTTTGAGGAAACAGATGGGAAAACAAATCCTCTTCCTTCTTAATTCTACCATCACCACACACACAAAATGAAAAAAAAAGTAGTCCCTCCAGTTGGTCAGAAATCTAATGAAGTCTGGTTTCCTGTGGTTTTCTGTTTTCTATTCTTCTGCAGCTCTAATTTGCTCCAGTTTCAATACAAACAGAGCTTCCCAGCAAGTCCACTAAATCCTCACACAGCCACAGTGGTTAATAGCTTCTCAAAAGGTGCTGGAACTGGTATGTATTAGAAAGACTGATAGACAACGTGTTCATGTAGGTCTTGTTTCCATAGAATAGAGGATGAAAAAAAATCAGAAAACCGCAATGCTTCATTGCAGCAAACAGGGATTTTGGAAGGAAATCAAACTTCTGTCAAATTGCTTGTTGCCGTGGCCAAAGAACAGGCCTGCCTATCAACTAACACTTCCAAAGACAAGTGCCCCATACTTTCCTCTTGCATCCTAAATTTTCCTTTTCCTCAGCATTTACTTTTAAAATCATAACAGCAGCATCAACCTTTACTAAGACAAACACAGACCATTTTCTTCTGCATAAACAATGTGCTTGCAACTAAGGATACACGCAAATACTACATCTTTTTTGTTCCAGATAGTAAACACTAAAGATCTTGCTGTAAATGACTCTGACATATCAGTTCGCACATCTCCATATCTTTTATCTTCAGCTCCACTTCATTTCAGAAAACGTCATCTTGAAAATGAAAACAGTTCAGAATTAGGCCACCATTTTGGTAAGTCTCTAAAAGACACAAAAATCCCATTTGCACAAACATCTCTAGCAAGCTTAACTAATCCATATGTAAGGCAGCAAGTTGGCTGCTGTTGGCAGTCTACCTGCAGAAGCAGAGTTCTGCACCACTTACTGGTGTTGTGGTTTGACCCAGCCAATAATGTAGAGTACAACAACAACAAAAATAAAAAAAGAAAAAAAGAAAGAATGAATGAAAAAAATCTTAGGGCTCTGTTCTGCAAAAACCAACAGGAATATTTGGGGTTTTTTTTCCTTTTTTTCCTTTTTTTTTTTTTTTTTTTTCAGGGAGACATGGTCAACAGGTATTAACCAATGCATAATAAAGGAAAGGAAAAGGGAAAAAAAAAAAACTGCCTGGCAGTATCAGAAGATCAGCACAATAGTGTTCCCTGGATTAAGGTAGCAGACAGAACTGTCATTTTTAATCGATGCAAATTATTCACCATTCTCTCCAGCTTTGCAAATAGTCCGTTTCAAGGGAAAAACATGTGGAGCTCTGTCAGCCTGATTCTCAGAAGCTGCAGTCAAAAGCCTAGGTTATAATATACCAGCTAACCTGCGTGTACACCTACATCTCATTTTCTGTACCTATTTCTAGTCCTGCTGAATAATGATAGCACAAAATGAAAAGAACATTTGAAACTCAAGCTGTTAAAACATGAAGAAACATTTCTTTAAATAAAAACAGAATTATATTTCCAAGTACAATAAGCATTAACTCCTAAATTATCTGAAACAATAAGAAGAGCATTCACATAGGTACAATTATTAGAATTTCCTATACAGCAGTTTTCATTAAACCTCATATTAATTGGATAATGCCTAACATTACCAGTTAAGACTGATATTACCCAAGCCTTCATTATTAAAGCAGAGCTAGCTCTAAACCCCATCCTAAGCCCTGTAAAGGCAAGAATCTTGGTCATCATCTACCAACCACTGCTAGCCTCAAGTCTGTGAAACACATTCTTAAAGTGGATTCAGCCAAGACCTGGAGCACGTGCATAATTCTCAGCTCTGCTGAAGTCCCAGAACTTGAGAGCATGCTTTTAGAACAGGATTTTTTTGCCAAAGTAAAGGCTGAGATTTAACAGGAACAAAGCAACCTTAAATTTAAGCAAACCCCTAAAAATAGCTGTTGCTTTTGTGAGGAACGGTATTGTCGGCTTCTTCCTGTGTGTTCAATTAATCAAAAAAAAATTCCTTTTCAGCAAGGATTAAATTGCAGTTACTACCAAGAAACCCTAGCAACGTAGGCTATTTAAACAGATTTTTGGACTGAATAAACTTCTGCTTCTGTTTTTATACCCAGTTCTGAACACAAGAATGTATTTCTCAGTCACATCTGAAAGATGCATTATAAGTGAAATAAATGCACCTTCATCTTTCTCTGTATGATACAACATTCTTCTGATGCTTTTAATCACGCTCCAAACACTGGGGGAAATGGCTTACTTCATAAAGTGTGCTACTAAAAAAGCGCAAGATTTTCATCCCCTAAATATACTGCTAAAAAACCTAAATCACAGGAGCCTGTGTCTGACATTTAGTGCCTTGTGTATTAGACTGAGTTGTGTCCTGCTCAAGAGGCAAAGTTAACCCAACTCGCAGCTTTCAAAACCAAGTGTTTGCTCAGACAGTAGACAAGTGTGTCATCCACTGCTATAACATACAGAGATAAAGTAGAGTCAAAATGGGCACAAACTCCTTGCACAGTCTGCTGAACACCTGAAATGTTACCTAGCTGGTTTCGGTTCCTAGGCATTCAAATGTACAGCCCAACCCAGCCCCCAGCAAGCTGCTTCTAGATATCTCCAGCCAATTCGCTCTGATTTCACAGAGGTGAAATCACACAGAGATGAGAACAGGAAAGAAGTTTCACTATTTACGGAGACACGCATTTACAGTGTTAATTCTTCTTTTTGGATAAGAGTTCAGCTGTAAATCCATCTCTTTTGTTCAATTACAGATATGAAATCAGAAGATCCGTGTTTCCCAGACTCGACTCCAAGGAGGCAGTTAGCAGGTGGGCTGCACATGGCTCAGCATTGGCACGCTGCTCCCACGCAGGTGTTTTATTTAACACTTTGTGCTGGCCAGCACAAAATCCCAGTCTTCTGAGGGCTGAGATCCACACTTGGTCCTGAAGGGTGAGAATCTTCCTCACTTCTTCTCTCACTACCAGAAAAGGCTGCAGCTTTATTTATAAAAAGAAAGGTTAAAATGTGAGCCCTGAAATGTAATACAGAACAGGCAGATAGCCTAGGGAAATTCAGTATCCATGAACGGAGGAGTAATCTGTACACTAAATGCCACTCAAGGATGTCAGAACGTGGCAGACTGCAGAGGAGATGTACTCATATCATGATGTTACCATATACATTATACTGGATGGAACCTATGTGAAGCACAGTTCCAAGCAAACGTTCCTTCACATCTATTGCCTTTACCTTCTACAAACTGTATAGATGCAGATTTCATGAATCATTTCCTTCCATGTGACTTCCCTGATAAGGTGCTGGAGTACAGAGGACTGGAGTCCTCTACTCACGAAATACAATCAGCAGCAGTACACATTTCTTGACACCTCTCAGACGAAGTACTTTACCCAAATCTTCAATTCCCAGCCACAGCTGATGGTACAGATTCCATCCCTTTTTCTTCTGAAGAAGTTGCTAACAGGTATCCAGCTAAACCCACACTGAGTTCCATTAGATGATGTGTGAATTAAGATATTTGTGCGGAGAACACTCATTTTGGATTAGGTAAGCAACAGACCACACTCAGCAACAATTTTCAGCCAGTCACTAACAATCCATGCAAGAACTACCCTGCTCTCTGCAATTAGCTCTTTATCAAATTTTTATGCCATCTCCTCTAAATTTCAACTATGCTTTAAAGAACTCTGCCATGTTATTGACGTGAAACAAAGGCCAAACCCTGCTGCAAAATGACTAACTTTTCTTTGAAAATTCTGTTTTCTTACTTTTCCTGCTTTGTGTACTAAGAGATCTCTCTAGAAGTAGATGAATGCGCTAAGAATCTCTGAGATAATAAAACTCTTGAAGAATTGTCAGAAGTCAAATCAGAGTAATAAATGTCTTCCATCCAGAGGAGCTGAGGGTATCTCAGACTACCCACTAAACATTTATTTATTCACATTTTCCTAAAATGTTCTATGATATTTTTTAAAACTATAAGTTAATTTTTGAATTATCTTCTGGGAGCTGCCATAGATAAAATCATTTGCAGACACATGAATCTAAGAAGTCAAATTAATAAGGAAAATAGTTTCATCCAATAGTTCTTCCTAAGATCAGAAGGATATCCAGGTATTACCAATGGATATCCAGGTATTACCAATAGCGAAGTTACTTGCTTAACAGAGGTGTCTGACAAAACAGGTAGAAAACCAAATTAAAACAGGCAAGAAACCACTACAGCACTGAAACTAATGACTGTCAACAGATCCTTTAAGAAATTAATCAGAAGATGGACACTTATACTTTCATGGACCTTCAAATATTTGATACGCTTTCCAATAAACATTCAATAGGAGCATAATGCCATAGTATATTAGACACAAATAACACAAAGTGGGCACCTATATTGACAAATAGGCAATTATTACCTAGCTTAGTCAGGTAGCCATCACTTTAAAAAATGGCAAAGAGCAATACAACAAATCATAACTCTATCTCAGACTTGACGTGAGGAAATGTGACTGGCAATCCCTGGGAATAAAGACTGCAGTGACACTCGTGGTAGTGAATAAATAATTCTTCAGCTGCCTCTGTGAAACAAGTTTCTGCTTCCAGTGTACAGATGAAACTTGCTGAAATCATCCTTAACACTGCCATTTCAGCCGGACAGTCTGAGAAGAGACTACAGATAAAATAGACATTTAAAAACTTAGTTAAAGGTCAGAGGTGAAGCACATTGGCAGGGGCCCATGAGGAAGTTCAAGCTAGCATGGCCATCATGTTCTTGTTCTGCAGCCAAGCAGACAGTCTCCGAGGCTGCAGATCCAGTATTTTTCAAGAGCACAGGATTCAATTAAAAAAAAACGTGATTTAACTGTGAAAAGACAGGTTTCAGTTAAATGCTAAACAGTTGCATCACGAATACCGAAAGCTCGCTGTGGCTTCCATTGCCAGAACCTTCAAATAAACTAAGCAAACTTGCTTATATAGCAGGAAAAAAAAAAAATCAGATATTTGAAATGCTGAGACTGAGCCAAATGCATCCCAGAGTCCTGTGTTACCACGAACTGGCCAACAGTCATTTCAGCTGAGGCCGGAGCTGGTTTCCACATTGCTTTGTTTATATTGACTGCATTTATGATGCCTCAGAAGTTGCCAGTAAAATATTTATTTAGCAGTTAAAACGTTCTGCAAATGATTTTGCTGTCCCAAAAGATAAATATTTCTCAGTATGCTGAAATGATACATTGGTGTTTTTGTTAAGGAAATTGCATGTTGATAAAATTTTCTCAGATTACACTCTGTCGTTTCTTTGTATTTGAAGTGGCCACATTAATTTTTTGTGATATTTATTGTAATTGTAAATTGCACTGAGATTAGAAACATTAAACTTACCATAAAATGAAACACATTTCAACTATTTCCGAGTCATCTATTTAAGGGCTGGAGGACACTTTTGATCCTTCAGGTGGATCTGAGCACTCCAAGCTTTCAGGACAAGGATCCAACACAAACCAGAATCCCACTCTTAACTATTTGGGAGCTATTTTATTCTCCTTCTATTTCTTCTTTTTTATTAAGTTATTACCCAGCACTACTTCGGTGTGTCCCTGCACTGCAAAATTTCAATCTGAGGTTTACAGCAAATTAGAAATTTAAGCAGACTGTAAAAAAAAAAAAAAAAAAAAAAAAAAAAAAGAGGAAAGAAAGAAAGAAAGGAAAGACACCACACTGCTATCTTCTCTCATTCCTTTTGCTACTTTTACCCGCCAAATAACAGTCACATCCATGGCTTTGGTTAAGCTTAACAGCTTTAGGCAACAGTACTGTATCTCTAGACAAGGCCAGAAACTTCAAACAAATGAGAGTGGTCAGTAACTGATGTTATCAAAGTTTCCATTACATACTGAGGTCTTTGTGCCTGCTCCCAGGCAGGCGGGGCATTAGAAATATGTATCATGTCCACATTAGCCTACACCATAAGCAACTGATGACTTCTACTGTATGTGACTAAAATGTAGCTTCACTTCCACCCACAGGTGACCGCAAATCGAAATCTTCGGATGCAAAACAGGAGTTATTTTTGGTTTAACATCTGCATTAACGTATTAAACTTCAATTTTTGGCGATTTGTGTATTAGGCATTAATAAAAGCAAAGGGACATCTGAAAAGTAATAGAAGAACCAGATGTGTTTCCTCGCTCTAATACGAAGGAAGCTAGCCTTTGACTTCTCTAAATATCTGCAGAGGTATTGTGGCTTACCAAGGCCAGGACGTATGCTTGCTTGGACAGACTCCGTGCCTCATCTGCTACAGGAAGAATCCCCAAACAGCACCACACCTGGCGAGTGAAGTTTTACCAAGAGAATAAGACACCTCAGGTGATGCATAAGTATGCAGAGATCTATACATGTCATTCTGAGAAATTCTCACACTGCACATAATCACGCAGAAAGCTGTTCTTTCCAAGTGCAAATAAGTGTGCACACATTGATAAAGAAAACACCTTCAGTTTGCTCCTTAGATTGCCGTATCTTGGGTCTTCATGGGTTGTTTTGTAAATCCTTGTGTCACGAGACTACATCGTCATCTTCATTCTGGAATTGTAAAAAAATTAAGGTTTTGCTACAGTTATTTTGGAATTTTCTTATTTATTATCATTATTACCATTATTTAGTAATTTCAAGCGTTCAGCTGTATTACTTGCATATGTATTCCTGGTACGAGCCATCAGGTAGTATTTCTAACCAATCATATCAAGTATCTGTGTCAAATGAAATGCGTTTCTTGTCATTATACTTAGAGCCTAATCCATAGAACAGCCCAGAAAAAGTAGAGGAAACATTTTCAACTGAGCCGACTGGAACTTCTTCCTATCAATAACAACAGTTTACACTTATGTGCTTCATTTTCTAACCACAGATCTCAAACATTTTAACAGAAACGAAAGAAGCATTACTCACATTCATAGCCCGTTTGGGCGCAAAGTCTTGAATGAACGCAGATGCGAGTCACCACGCCATGCTGACCAGCGTCCCAACTCACCCTGCAAAAGAAGAAAGCTATTCCTAGCTCTGTCACAGTCGTTCTCCTTAAACTCTGGTCTTCAGTTATATCTTATGAGAAAATCAACCCGAACACATTACCTAGATGCAGTCACAATATATTTGATAAGACAGCAGGATCCCTGAAGTCCATTTGCATTCAGAGCGGTTCCAGATTAGTCAGTCAACAAGAAAAATATTCTACTTCACAAAAAGTTTCCCACCTTCCTTCCTCATCAACCTTTTAATTCGTCACATTATCTGGGTTTATAATAAAACCATTTTCCAGCATTTAGAAGGAGAGTTTTTCCATATTTGCCTATGCAATAAACATTCTTTTCACCTTCTTTTCTTCCTTTAGGCTTTTTTGTGCCATCTGACTTTACCAAATGCCTCTGTCAGTTCAGTGGGAACATACACGGACAGAAACATTAAACACACAGGAAAAGAAGTCCTCATCCTAACTGCTTTCAGACCAATTCTTCAGAAAAGCCAACACAAATTTTCAGTAACTGACCTTGACATCAATGAATTCCAGCTCTTAAAATGTGCATTCACTAAGAGAAATCAAAACCCATTTTATAAATGAACATGGTTGCAACCACAACCTACGAAGAGGCTTCCACCCTTTCCTCTGTATAGCATGGATACACCACTCAGCCAGAGCATGAACCAAAGACTTACAGAGTAAAACACTGAGGCCTCTTCCACGGAAATTTAGATGAGTTCTCTGGTAATTAGCAAGCCTGAGAACATTCTGAATCACAGCTAACCAATAGAGGGCAACATGATTACGTGAGGAGGGATTGTTCTGAGACGAGGACTGGGTTTCACTCCAAGGACACTGATACTGGGGATTTAGGATACCACAGACTGATACGAATTTACAGCCAGAACTCTGAAAAAGCTCTTGATCGTAATGAAGACACACAAACCAGAATGTTCCATGATAGCAAATTTTTGTTACTTTATGAAACACCGTACATAATCATTGGTAGACACTCTTTAGCTAGAAGCTAGGACTGTCACATCACAGACCAAACATAGTGTCAAAAATCAGCGCAAACTCCCTTGTATGACTGGGATGCAGGGAAGGCAAAAAGATGCTCAGGGAAAAGCTGGCACGGTTCCACTGAACAAAAAGTTGCAAGGAGTGAAAGAGAAGAGGATATTGTCTCTGTCAGAACGTGATCCAAAATACTTAAAATGAAATGAGCAAGTGGCAAGTTAGAAAAAGAAAACAAGAAGTCATTCTTCACATGTTGCAAAGATAAAAAAAAAAAAAAAATGTGTCGCCAGACAATGTGGCATATACCAAAGTCTGCTTGGTTGGAAACGACAAATAAATGCAACAAATGGCTACCACAGGCTAATTGCCACATTCACCTCAGAAAATCCCTGAGCAACAAATGCCTGCAAAGTGACGATTTGCTTATCTCTTTTGTACCTGTCTCTGGGCATATGACTGACTGCTATCAAGTGCAGCACACGAAACTGAATCAGTGCATCTGTCCTTAGATTCTTAGGAAGTTCTGATTTGCTACTGTCACATTTCTCTGCTGCTAAATATTGCCTTGACAGAAAAATAGTGAGGGTAGGGATACCAAAACCTTCAGCACACACTGATATAATTAAAGAGTGAAGAAGAGAAGAGTAGAATCAAACAAATAAATGGGATAACTGAATTTTCTCATTACTAATCTTCTAATCTTCAAATTAGAAGTGGCTCATTAGTGAATGTCAGCTCTTACAGGGACAGCTGGGCAGGAACTAGGGGAATATGAGTATAACAAATAAGACCGTCACACAGATGAAGATTGGCAGTGCAGGGAGAACACTTCTGAATAGGAATAAACAGGACAGAACCTATGTTCATGCCATTCCAGATCAACCATTATTTCTGATCCTCTACCCACTACCTAAGCCTCTTTATCAAAGCAGTACATACATGGAATCAGGATTAAACCTACAGTTTAGTCCTGGGATGAGCAAGTGCTCCCCTCAGATGCATCTCCCAGCTGTGGCAGCCCTATTTATAATACCTTCAGTGTTGAAAATCACACTTTCTTTGAAGCTTTCATCTGCATTGAATGCAGTAACAGAACATATACTTGACAGACTTTGTGGGACACTCAAGGACACGTTTACCACAAATACACCAATAAAAATATCATCAGGGAAACGCACCCGGAATATGTGAGATGTGCAAACCTAAGGTCAAAGAAGAGAATTCTTACAGAGGGTATAACCAAGCCTGAGAAAACAGAGCTTTTTTTCCAAAAGGGCAGAAAACACAGATACATGCCAAAGTCTTTGACCCAGTTTTGGGTGCCACCGATTGTGGGCTCTCTGGTAGAAAGGTGTTCTTCTCTTATCCAATCCAAAGACAGCTATTCCAAATTCGTATAGGGATAAGATTTTCTCCGGAGATTGTCTCATCTAACAGAGGATACCTTGATGGACTGTACACAATCCAAAACATTAGTTAAAAAGAAATATTTATTTTCCTAATTTCTTTTTTTCCAGACCCAATAAACAGTATTGTTATGTTACAGTAACTGTAGTGTTTTAGAATGTTCTAGTTCTGTCAGTATTACAGTGGCTTTTATAAATCCCTCCGTAAAAAATAAGGATTGCAATACAAAAAAAAAAAAAAAAAAAAAAAGAGATCACAATAGGATGACAGTGCCCACTGCAACAACCAAAAGAGTGGATGCTGGTCAATGACTGGACCTCCTAAGAGCCAACATAGTACAAATATACCCTCAAATACACTGCGACTGTTTTAATAATGAGAAGTCATACAATGCTTCTGCTTACAGAGGCTTTTTTCTCCCTGATAGATGTTTCTGAGCAGCATTTGCATGTGCGGTAGTTTCTCTGCTTCTCTGTTAAGCAAGATCCAATAGGTTCCATGGTTTACACTGGAGGCGACAAGAGGCTCACAGCAAACCAGAAGGATCTCATCACTGCCTTTGTAGCAATCTGCTTCTCATTCTGAAGAGAACCATTTCTGAAATAAGAAGTAAGTATTGTTTCTAAATCTAAAAAATACACCGTACAATAGAATGAAAAGGGATCTGCTGAAACAATAAAGATCAAGGGGTAGAAAGGAAGCGCAGCAAGCTCCAAAATGGTTATATAACCATATATACATATAACCATATGTATATATATGAACACTACTTGCAGAATCATGGAAAGCAAGGAAACAAGAAAATGCCTTCTATGTGTTTAAATGCCTGGAAAACAGAAAACATGACCCTTTTTGAGATGAGGAATTTGTGAGTCCGGGGAGGAGACAGTTGGTATGACTTTCTGACCACATGAATGCCACAAACACACTTTGCAGTGCTACAGCTCTTGGCAGCAGATCACTCTTCCACTTCATCTACAGCTTTTCTGGCCATTTGTCCAGAATTTCTGGACACCTAAAAGCTCAGTGGGTGCATGCAGTATGTACTCACTGAGTCCATCATCTTCTAGATTCCTTGGGCTACTTTTGCACAGTAAAAACAGCGAAAGCAGAGCGTAGTATCAGAAATCCAGAGCAGAACTATAGGAGAAAGTCTTTTTTTTTTTTTTTTTTTTTTTTTTTAGATTTTATGCAGTAGGAAAATGGATGTAAGACCTTCATTGAAACCTGTGAAACTGTTATCATCCAGATATTTCCTGGTCCATTGGGATTAAGAGTACAGCGAAACAAAACAGAAATTACCTGCACCAAGGATGATGAAAGGTGGCTGACCAACGCTGCACACTGTCTCTGGAGCACATCATCCAGCAGTCCCAGCACAGCGTGCCCTGACCAAGCTTGTCAGCCCTTAACAGCCTGAGTTCCTTTGAAATCCAACACTCTTTCCTGAGTTCTGATCCTCGTATCTCTCTAGGATACTACCAGCTTTCTTTCACTGCTTCCAAGTACAGCTCTCTATCTACCCTGATTGCTTCCTCTTCCTTTGAGGGAGAGAGAAAAGAAGATGAATAAATGGCCACTTTTCCTCTTGAAATTCATCACTACTACCACAACCTAATAGCGTACCCACCCCTAGACCAGCAACGCTACAAGTAAGCAGTCTATACAGACCCAGCATCCCCTAATTCATTCTGCAAGGAGGGCATATGCTGTGTGTTAAGCCTGATACATTCCTCCTTTCCCTCTCCAAGTCATGGTTCTCCCACACAGCCAGTTTTCACGCTGCAAATAGAAAATTTGGCTAAGACAAAGTTTCCTGAAAGCCGTCACAAATTCCTTAACTTCCATTCAGCAGATCAGTTCTCTGGAACCAACAGGAGAAGTCTTGACTTGCAGAACTCATCCCTGAACTGTGGATCCTGGGATTCGGTCTTCACGTTGCGCCTGCTGGGGATGAAAGAGTTAACCACACACTGTTTCATTTTTACCCACTAGCCAGCGAAGGCTACAGACCACTAATTGGTGTGGTTATGTAAAGTTTCTGATGTTCTATGTATTTTTTAAGGGTTTTGTTTTTGTTTTTTTCGAACTTGCCTGTATTTTTCCATTTAAACTAAGGATATAAAAGTTAAATCCAGCGGGCTTAGCTGCAGTTTACACGCTGGTAAGTGCAAAGCACTGGAATTTACAAGCTTTCTGTACCATACACACACACATTACAGCTAAACCAAAATTCTGCAAATATTCATTAAAATTCCGAAGCAAATTCAGCCGTGTTTACCGCTGCTTCACATTTGCTTTCTGCAAATATTTGAGCACTTGTACTTTACTAGTCCAAATACTAGTGAATAATGAATTCCAATTTCAAATAACCCCAGAACTTAGAGACTGTTCAGCTATGAAATGCACAATCCATACACTTATCCAGTGAGAAATGCCTTCTGATGAGGAAACAAGCAGTGCTCTCTCACTTCCATAACTGATAGTATCAAGTCTGAATACGACATATTTTCCACACCTATTAACAGGGAACTTTCACACCACATCACAGAATTAAAAAATAACAAAGCAACAACGACGAAAATCCTCACAGTGTCTTTTCCACATCAGCTGTGCTGGTAACACACCTCGAAGAGCCAAAGCCAGAGAAGACTGAACAGCATCAGCAGCTCCAAAATCAATGTGGGGACTGGTGCACAACCCAGAACTCTGCTGGGGCCGAACAGCCCTGAGGAGAACACCTGCCCAACAAATGGGAGCATCCAACAGCCCGGCTCTCGCGTTGTCAAGAAGGAGAGGAGGACAAGGTAAATACATGATTATTGTTTAAGCATTTATTAAAAACTATTTGAATTGACATAAGGTGTTATTCAGTTCAGAAAGCAATGTAAGCGAGAGGTCAGCATTCCAAATTTCTTGTGGTTTATGTTCAGTTCTTAAATCCTTGGGGTTAAACCTTCACTAAATACCTCAGAAAATGCCCATCAGCGCCTAATCGGGGGGAATCCGCTGAGAGGTAGATAAGGAAAAAGCCCGTTAGCCCAAACCGAGCAGCCAGCTTCTGGCTCACAGACCTTGCTGTGTTCTGGGAGTGACATCCTCGACTGCCAAATCACACTTGTGTTTTGCTAGACCTACTGCTGTAGGAGGACATATACACACTTACCCGACACAATATTTACACTACACACAGTGCGAGTTTGGAGGTTGCTGTAAGTCACAGAAGAACACCCAGGGCAGGGTTTGGGTGGCTCTTCCAATGATTGCAGAACTGTCTCTTCAGAATAACGTCAGAGTTGCCGTGACACAAAGCTTTCAGCGTGCTAACAGCCGCTGCACATCTGCCTCTTTATTTTCTTCATCTTCGTGGAACGTCTCTGATGGCAGGGACTCTGTACAGGCACGTTTCCAGGCTATCAGTTATGAAACATCAGACTGGGATCAGTTGTCACAAAGAAACATTATTTTTGCACATTTTTCCACTGCACGTCACGGTCGAGTAACTTATGAGTATGAATAACAAGTAGTTTTTCGAGTATGAGTAATGCTGTAAGAACATGTGCACCTGAACTCAGCAGGCACTCGGTGACACTGAGAGTCTCCTCCTTGAATAGTACCCTTAAATATAAGTCGTGTGCTTCAGTATCTATTCAGAGAGCGAGCTTACACTGCCAGCAGCCCTGGAAATAACCATCTGGGGGGAAAAAAAGAGTCGGAAAAAATAATCTTTTCATTCCAGCTAATGCCCAAGCTTCAGACACAAATCAATCTCCTCGCGTTCATTCAGCTGCCGTGTCATTTCGTCCAGGCAAGTTTCCACGTTCCCAGCCTAAAACCTCTCTTAAAAACGCTACGGGCTTAATTTTGTGGTTTGTTAATATAGGTGCAATGTAAACAACGGATTTGAGGATCTCACGCAGAAAGACCCCGTTCGCTGCATAATCACGTTTTAATGGACCGCGTTCGTAAACCGGTGAAACCGTACCGGGCTGGGAGCGTCTGTTTCCATCAGCGTGCGGCCGCTTACTCACACACGTCTCGGGACACCAAATCCGCCCCCTGACGAACGCCATCGCTGGCACTGGAGGCGGTCATCGCACGGCGGAGCTCGGCTTCTGGCGATTCCCTACGGATCGCACGAAAAGGTGCAACCCAGCGGCGGGGACAGCACCACCCGGCCCCGCGCTGCCCGCCCGCCTCCGGGACGACGGGTCTCCCCGCAGCCGCGCCCGTTAGCCGGTGCGAAGGCGGCCTAACGCCGTCCGTCTGTCCGTCCGCCCGCGGGGCTGTTTGCGGCTGAGAGCTGGCGGAGGGCAGAGCCTGGCGCGGGTTTCCTTGAGACGCTTCATAAAAAGTGAATGTAGGGCGTCGGAGCTGGAAACTCACCTGAAGGGCGTTTTGTTCGGAGAGCCGTCGGTGACGTTCGCCGATTAACTGTGACCGGATCGGCGCTCAGACGCAGGAAGGAACCGCTTTGATGGTGCTTTTCCAGCCCTCGATCCACGCCCTTTGCTTTGCTTACAGAGAAAACACCGCCCGCGGCACCTCTGCTGCTGCGGTGACAGCGGCACAGCCCGTAGCAGAGGGTCCGGGCCCGGCAGGGCTCATACAGAGAGCACGGCCTCGCGCACACCGCTACCCGAGGGCCGCACAGCGCCGCGAACGACCCCGGGCGGGGGCAGCCCCCGGCACCGCGGGCAGAGAGCCCCGCAGCCCCGAGCCGCTGTGACCGCCACCCGCCAGCACTCGGTGCGTCCGCGTCAGGCTTCGTACGGCCGTGAGAGGTAATTAAGGACCGAAGGCATCAGGCTGCACCAAGAGTGCGTGCGTTGGCACCAACCTGCGCGCTGCCGTTCCCTCCGGGCAGGCGGCGGTGCGGGGCGATGCGTGTCACAGCGCCGGGAGCGCAGCGCAGGGTCCGGCCCGGAACGTGCCCGGGCCGCGGGAAGGCTGCAACAGAACAATGCAGAAATTCATTAAGAGACCAATCGCTTACAGCGAACGAAGTATTTTATAAGAAAAAAATAAAATAAAACAAAAATAAATTAAAATAAAAGTCCGGTATATTTTCGTTGTCTTCCGGCTGACTTCTCACGTGGATAAGAGGAATTTGGTTTTAATTCTCATCCATGCGGCCGCTCGGTTCCGTTCGCACGTCGCCGTGGTGCGGGCAGCTCTTTCCGAAGGGAAAATTTGGCGTTAAAGTCAGCGCTGTTAAAACAAACGTTTCTAGGACAGCAGCTCCACCGATGGAGCCACGAACACGGAGTTCGCGGCAGCGCGGTGCCCCAGACACGGCGCTCCATTCACACTCCTCGCGCAGACAACGCGAATACCGCTCGGGGCCGCCCGTCCCGCAGCCATCAGCCTGTTCCCGGCCCGGCTCGTACGTGCTGGGAGCTCCCGGGGAGATCTCTCCATCTGCCGGGGGAAGCCTGAAGCCTCACGGCTCCATCTCCGCAGCTCCCGGGCCGGCGAAACGCTGCCATCGCCCCGCGGTGCCACCCGTCGGGAAGCGGTTCCCGGCAGCTGCTCACGGCTCCGGGAGGGCTCCGGCGCACCCCGCTGCAACCCGCCCGGCTCCCCGGCCCGAGGGGACGCACCCTGGAGCAGCCGCGTTCCACTCGCACTGTCTGGAAAAAAAGTAATAGAAAATGAGTTTTCTTATTTAATGCCTTTACGGTCTGTGAAAAATAATCACTTGTTCGCCACTTACTCAAATGTGAAAAGAAAATATTAACATTATGTCGCAAGCGCAACAGCCATAGCGTTTCCAAAACGCTGCTTAACGTCGGACACAGCCATCTGTCCGCTAATTCAGGTAACGGCAGGCGGGAATCCGCCTTCTAATTCCACGCGGTTCCTCCTTTCGGCTGCGCTGAAGCCGCTGTGCCGCAGCAGACGCACGGGCTGAGAGGAGACGGGCAGAGTCGGAGGGACCGCGGGGCTCCGCTCCTCGAAAGCGCCGTCCTCGCCCCTCCCGACGCTGATCCCTGTCCCCAGGTCACGCCGAACCTTTCCAACTGATTGTTTGTTTAAATCCAGGAGTCGTTTCAGTGTAAGAATACGAGCTCGCTTCCTGTTTACTCAGCGCGGCCGTATCCTGCGCTTACCGACACCCCATCGCTCGGCCCGGCGGTTCGGTTAACCTGGGACGCGGCTCCGGCAGCGGGAACGGGCGGAACCTGGGGCAAGCAGGGCCGGTGGGGATGGGCTAATGACCGCCGGTAATTACTCAGCAGTAGGGCAATTAGCAGCCGGAAATTAGCGCTCCGCAGCCAGGGCTCGGCCCGGCCCTGCAAGGAGCGCCCGCAGCCCTCGGGGCCGGGCCCTGGGGCACCCGCGGCTCTCCATCGCTCCCTGCCGCTCGCCACTTCCCGCGGCGCTTCTGGGTTTTTTTTGTAATTCTTTTTTTTCCAGGACGATGATAATCGCACGTCTCTGTAGATGCTCTATCATTCGATACCTCGATGGAAAAAAGTACAGCAAGGAATGAGAACATTAAAAATAAAACAAAACGGTGCCACGGCTCCTTGCTACGTCGCCGCAATGAGCGCAGAGCCCCGGGGTTGGCAGCAGTGGAAGTTCTCCGCTCCCTGTGCCCGCAGCCCCAAGCGCTGCGCAGCGCGGCCCCAACCGCGTTTTCACAAAGCGGCATTTAGACGTGGCTCCGCGTCTCAGTCGCCTATTAGAGGGCAATGCCGCGTTTCTTAGAAAAAAAACAAGACAGCGTCTCGCTTCTCTGAGCCAAGGCCCGGCCCCGGGCGGCCTCCGCGGGGCGGTGCGGGGCCCCGGGTGTAAGCGCTCAGAGTGCGACGTGCGGCCGCGAACGAGGGGAAAAAAAAAAAAAACCACAACAAAATCCAAAAATATAGAGAAACGATTAAAAAAAAAAAGATAAAAAGCATTACATTACTCAGAGCAATAGTCCATAAAATACTTTATTGAAATAAAGTAAATATCTTCGCGTTAATAAAACCGATCATAAAATGCAGTTTTCGAGTAACTGGGGGCACCACAGGGTTTCACGCAGCGAGCGATGCCGAGGGCGGACCCGGTGCCCCCCGGCCGCCGCGCACCGCGGGTCTCAGAGGCGGGGGCCGAGCTGTGCGCGGTGTGCTCCGGCAGCGGCCCCACCGCCCTCAGCCCCCGTCCTCTACCGCCCGGGCCGCTGCGCGCTGGGCTCCTCCCGCCCGGGGGCAGCACGCTCCGGGGCCCGGCGCGGCGCTGGGGGTCCCCGCGCTCCCGGGCGGCGGCGGCGGTGGGGCCGGGCCGTGCCCTCACTCCTCCTGGCTGACCTCAGCCGGCGAGCCCAGGCTCTCGGGCGGTTTCTCGGCGTCCCGGGCGCGCTCCTGCTCCGAGAGCTGCTCGCTGCTGGGGATGGAGTTCTTCTTGGGGCGGCCCTTGGGCTTGGTGGGGGACTCCAGGCCTCCCCCCTGCAGCACCTGCGGGGCGGGGAGGGCACAGGGACACGCGCGTAAAGCAGCGCTCCGGTCCGCGGCCCCGGCGGGGGAAGGTCCCCGCTGCCCGAGCGGTACTGAGCAGGGCCGGGAGGGCTCGGGCAGGGACACCCCGTGTGCTGTGGCCGCATGGAGCGGGCATATACAAGAATAACAGTACATATATATCTTTTCTTTCTTCCCCCCCCCCCCCCCC